>NC_134402.1:212133111-212145611 GCF_038048845.1 Mixophyes fleayi | reverse complement strand
CACAATCTCCATCAGATTCAGTCCTGCAGCCCAAGTCACCAGCCAGACTGAGTCCTCCTCAATACGGGATTCATCCGAGGAATCCTGCAGCGGTACGCCTACTACTGCCACTGCTGCTGTTGCTGCTGTTAGTCGGTCATCTTCCCAGAGGGGAAGTCGTAAGACCGCTAAGTCTTTCACCAAACAATTGACCGTCCAACAGTCGTTTGCCATGACCACCAAATACGATAGTAGTCACCCTATTGCAAAGCGTATAACTGCGGCTGTAACTGCAATGTTGGTGTTAGACGTGCGCCCGGTGTCCGCCATCAGTGGAGTGGGATTTAGAGGGTTGATGGAGGTATTGTGTCCCCGGTACCAAATCCCCTCGAGATTCCACTTCACTAGGCAGGCGATACCAAAAATGTACAGAGAAGTACGATCAAGTGTCCTCAGTGCTCTTAAAAATGCGGTTGTACCCACTGTCCACTTAACCACGGACATGTGGACAAGTGGTTCTGGGCAAACGAAGGACTATATGACTGTGACAGCCCACTGGGTAGATGCATCCCCTTCCGCAGCAACAGCAACAGCTGCATCAGTAGCAGCATCTACAAAATGGCTGCTCATGCAAAGGCAGGCAACATTGTGCATTACAGGCTTTAATAAGAGGCACAACGCTGCCAACATATTAGAGAAAATGAGGGAAATTATCTCCCAGTGGCTTACCCCACTTAGACTCTCATGGGGATTTGTGGTGTCAGACAATGCCAGTAACATTGTGCGGGCATTAAATATGGGCAATTTCCAGCACGTCCCATGTTTTGCCCACACCATTAATTTGGTGGTGCAGCATTACCTGAAGAGTGACAGGGGTGTGCAGGAGATGCTTGCGGTGGCGCGCAAAATTGCTGGACACTTTCGGCATTCAGCCAGTGCCTACCGCAGACTAGAGGCACATCAAAAAAGCTTGAACCTGCCCTGCCATCACCTCAAACAAGAGGTTGTGACGCGCTGGAACTCCACCCTCTATATGCTGCAGAGGATGGAGGAGCAGCAAAAGGCCATTCAGGCCTACACAGCCACCTACGACATAGGCAAAGGAGTGGGGATGCGCCTGAGTCAAGCGCAGTGGAGACTGATTTCCGTGTTGTGCAAGGTTCTGCAGCCATTTGAACTTGCCACACGAGAAGTCAGTTCCGACACTGCCAGCTTGAGTCAGGTCATTCCCCTGATCAGGCTGTTGCAGAAGCAGCTGGAGAAAGTGAGGGAGGAGCTGGTAAGCCATTGCGATTACAGCAAGCATGTAGCTCTTGTGGATGTAGCCCTTCGTACGCTTTGCCAGGATCCGAGGGTGGTCACTCTTTTAAAGTCAGAGGAATACATTCTGGCCACCGTGCTCGATCCTCGGTTTAAAGCGTATGTTGTGTCTCTGTTTCCGGCGGACACAAATCTACAGCGGTGCAAAGACCTGCTGGTCAGGAGATTGTCCTCTGAAGAGGACCGTGACATGCCAACAGCTCCACCCTCATTTTCTTCCACATCTATGGCTGCGAGGAAAAAGCTCAGTTTTCCCAAAAGAGGCACTGGCGGGGATGCTGATAACATCTGGTCCGGACTGAAGGACCTGCCAACCATTGCAGACATGTCTACTCTCGCTGCATTGGATGCTGTCACAATAGAAAAAATTGTGGATGATTACTTTGCTGACACCATCCAAGTAGACATGTCAGACAGTCCATATTGTTACTGGCAGGAAAAAAAGGCAGTTTGGAAGCCCCTGTACAAACTGGCTCTATTTTACCTGAGTTGTCCCCCCTCCAGTGTGTACTCGGAAAGAGTTTTTAGTGCAGCGGGGAACCTGGTCAGTGAGCGGCGAAGGAGGTTGCTTCCTCAAAACGTTGAAAAAATGATGTTTATAAAAATGAATAATCAATTCCTCAATGAAGTACAGCACTGCCCTCCAGATACTACAGAGGGACCTGTGGTTGTGGAGTCCAGCGGGGACGAATTGATAATGTGTGATGAGGAGGAAGTACACACTGTAGGGGGAGAGGAATCAGAGGTTGAGGATGAGGACGACATCTTGCCTCAGTAGAGCCTGTTTAGTCTGTACAGGGAGAGATGAATAGCTTTTTTGGTGTGGGGGCCCAAACAAACCAATCATTTCAGTCAAAGTTGTTTGGTAGGCCCTGTCGCTGAAATGATTGGTTTGTTAAAGTGTGCATGTCCTATTTCAACAACAGACCTCTCAACTGCAGCTCATCCCTCCTCTGCGGGGATAATGTCTCCTGTGCTCTGACACGTCACTCTGTGTACTCTCAGCCTCAGGATCTGACACTACAGCTACCATGCCTCTTGTAGCAGCCCTCACTCCAGGGCCTCTTCCATGTGCAGTGTCCCCCTCTCTCTTGGGTTCACTATAGTGGCATGGAGTTCTCCCCCTCATCCAGGGCACACATTCCTTGCCCTGGCTCAGTCACCACGCTCAGACTTCCAGGCAATGCTGGGGGAGCCTGGGAGCTTCCACCCCAGGTCCCCAGCTACAACTCTCCTCTCCTGTGTCTTCTCTCTCTTTCTGACACTTTAAAGATCGTGCCTTTAAATGAAAAAGTCAGTCTTCATTGCACGACTATGTGCAAGTGCAACAGGGACATTTTTTTGGGTTTACAAAGTCAAACAATAACACTACGACCCTGTCTGTCTGGGGTCTGTCAATGACGAATTGTCTGGAGCATGTTTTGAGGAGGTATTGTGGCCCCGGTATCAAATTGGGTACCGGGGCCACCCCACTACGCAGTCCAGATACTTGTTTGGTGGAATTCTGACACGTGGAGGGTGTATTTATTTTATTGTGGCCCCGGTATCAAGTTGGGTACCGGGGCCACCCCACTACGCAGTCCAGATACTTGTTTGGTGGAATTCTGACACGTGGAGGGTTTTTTAATTATATTGTGGCCTCGGTACCAAATTGTGTACCGGGGCCACCACACTACGCAGTCAAGATACTTGTTTGGTGGAATTCAGACCAGTTGAGGGTTTTATTATTATATTGTGTGGACCACTCTATCTATACCACACTACAACTCTATACCACTCTATTTCCTACTTTAATTCTATTTAATTCTATTTCCTACTTTAATTCTATTACTAATTAATTAACATAAAGAGGAACAAAAAAAACCAATTTTACCAAAAGTATAATATGACTTAGACTTACAAACACTACACTTGAAAGATCGTGCCTTTAAATGAAAAAGTAAGTCTTCATTGCACGACTATGTGCAACAGGGACAGTTTTTTTCTTTACAAAGTCAACTAATAACACTTGGACCCTGTCTGTCTTTAACATACATAATGGGATCTCAATGACGAATTGTCTGTAGCATGTTTGGAGGAGGTATTGTGGCCCCGGTATCAAGTTGGGTACCGGGGCCACCCCACTACGCAGTCCAGATACTTGTTTGGTGGAATTCTGACACGTGGAGGGTGTATTTATTTTATTGTGGCCCCGGTATCAAGTTGGGTACCGGGGCCACCCCACTACGCAGTCCAGATACTTGTTTGGTGGAATTCTGACACGTGGAGGGTTTTTTAATTATATTGTGGCCTCGGTACCAAATTGTGTACCGGGGCCACCACACTACGCAGTCAAGATAGATAGATGCGTATCATAGATAAAGTACATTCAGTGGTGTGGGGCAAATTGAAAAATATTCAAAATGCACTGACATTATCAAAAACAAGAGGTTGTCACACGCTAAAACTCCAACATGTATATGATGGAGAGGATGGAGGAGCAGCCGTATGTGTAGTGTAATGCAGACCTGTTGAAGGTTTTTTATATATTTTATTGTGGTGCCCAGTGCCCACTCCTCTACGCAGTCCAGGTACATTTATTGGTGCGATTCATAAAAGTTCAGGGTTTTTAATATATTGTGGTGACCCACTCCTCTACGCAGTCCAGGTACAATTATTGGTGCGAATCATAAAAGTTCAGGGTTTTTAATATATTGTGGTGACCCACTCCTCTACGCAGTCCAGGTACATTTATTGGTGCGATTCATAAAAGTTCAGGGTTTTTAATATATTGTGGTGACCCACTCCTCTACGCAGTCCAGGTACATTTATTGGTGCGAATCAAACAAGTTGATGGTTTTCTTATTATATATATTGTGGTGACCCACTCCTCTACGCAGTCCAGGTACATTTATTGGTGCGATTCATAAAAGTTCAGGGTTTTTAAGATATTGTGGTGACCCACTCCTCTACGCAGTCCAGGTACAATTATTGGTGCGATTCATAAAAGTTCAGGGTTTTTAATATATTGTGGTGACCCACTCCTCTACGCAGTCCAGGTACATTTATTGGTGCGAATCATACAAGTTGATGGTTTTCTTATTATATATATTGTGGTGACCCACTCCTCTACGCAGTCCAGGTACATTATTGGTGCGAATCATACAAGTTCAGGGTTTTTAATATATATTGTGGTGACCCACTCCTCTACGCAGTCCAGGTACAATTATTGGTGCGAATCATAAAAGTTCAGGGTTTTTAAGATATTGTGGTGACCCACTCCTCTACGCAGTCCAGAAAGATACCTTTTTGCAACGTTTTGGACTAATAACTATATTGTGAGGTGTTCAGAATACACTGTAAATTAGTGGAAATGCTTGTTATTGAATGTTATTGAGGTTAATAATAGCCTAGGAGTGAAAATAAGCCCAAAAACTTGATTTTTAAACTTTTTATGTTTTTTTCAAAAAAAATCCGAATCCAATACCTTAAATCCGAACCGAGACCTTTCGTCAAGTGTTTTGCGAGACAAATCCGAACCTCAAAAATAACGAAAATCCGGATCCAAAACACAAAACACGAGACCTCAAAAGTCGCCGGTGCACATCCCTAATTAGAAGTCACCTCGGAGGTTCATGACCTGTGTACAATCATGGGCAAAAGTTTTGAGAATGACACAAATATTATTTTTCACAAAGTTTTTATGATGGCAATTTGCATATACTCCAGAATGTCATGAAGAGTGATCAGATGAATTGCAATTAATTTCAAGCAATTCATTTTAAAGTCCCTCTTTGCCATGACAATAAACTTAATCCCCAAAACAACATTTCCACTGCATTTCAGCCTTGCCACTAAAGGACCAGCTGATATCAGATCAGTGATTCTCTCATTAACACAGGTGAGAGTGTTGACGAGGACAAGGTTGGAGATTACTCTGTCATGCTGATTGAGTCAGAACAACAGACTGAAAGCTTTAAAAGGAGGGTGGTGCTTGAAATCATTGTTCTTCCTCTGTCAACCATGGTTCCTTGCAAGGAAACACGTGCAGTCATCATTGCTTTGCACAAAATGTGCTTCACCGGCAAGAATATTGCTGCCAGTAAGATTGCATGCTGCCAGTAAGATTGCACCTAAATCAACCATTTGTCGGATCAAGAACTTCAAGGAGAGAGGTTCAATAGTTGTGAAGAAGGCTTCATGGCACCCAATAACGTCCAGCAAGCGCCAGGACCATCTCCTAAAGTTGATTCAGCTGTGGGATCGGGGCACCAACAGTGTCAAGCTTGCTCAGGAATGGCAGCAGGCAGGTGTGAGTGCAATCTGTTAGATGGAGAAATCTACCATGATATCAATTTCACTTCAGGGACATGAAGTGAAATTGACATCCTGGGAGATTTTTCCATCTAACAGACTCATTACATGTGCGTTTACCTTCGCTTTCTGGTAGGAGCATTCCCATATACCCGTTCGCTGTCAACTGCTGTTGGTTATATGTTTGATATGTTTTTCACTATTTTTATTTGTAATTTTTATTAAATTTGGAAGCTATGTCAATATTACGCTAGATTTGTCAATTTTTTCTTGCTTACATTTTTGCTTTTATGTGCCTGCTGGATGAGGAAGGAAGGATTTAAAGATACCTTTGAGTGCCTACGAATATATACTATCTGGCAGGAATCCAACTTATATTTTAACATGGAGGTGATGGTGAGGTGTTCGCCACTTTTGATCTGAGATCCATAGAGATCTAGCATTGCCCTACTAACCACCTATGGGATTCTGGTGCGATCACATTACAAGAACTGTGGACATATGGACTTTCATTTTGATTGATTGATATTTTGTATTATTTTCATTCATTGTGTTTGATATTTATATTTACTCTAATATTTATTTTTTATATCCATTTGACCTCGCACCCCTTTTTTTGAATGTTCTTTAGATCTTTGGGTACAATTTAGCGCCAAAAGTTTTGAATTTCTTTCTACAGCTTTGAGAATATGATTCAAACAGGTTTTTTTTTTGCCTGGGCTACAGAGATTGTATACAACCAACACAAACTGGTCAAAGGAAAGGCTCATTGCAAATAAGACTGAAATAACTAGTGAGTCCCCTTCCAAAATACTTCAAAATAATAAATGGCTGATTGTGTCAATGCTGTCACATAAGCATCAGCACGGTGGTGAAGCATTTGAGTGTATAGTAACACATATGCAACATTTTTGCCTGGGCTACAGAGATTGTATACAACCAACACAAACTGGTCAAATGAAAAGGCTCATTGCAAATAAGACTGAAATAACTAGTGAGTCCCCTTCCAAAATACTTCAAAATAATAAATGGCTGATTGTGTCAATGCTGTCACATAAGCATCAGCACGGTGGTGAAGCATTTGAGTGTATAGTAACACATATGCAACATTTTTCAATTTTGTAATTATACAATCCTCTATAAGGCCATTAATAGCAACAAATTAAAAGGTTGACACTAAAGTCAGATTATATGAAATAGACTACACAAAACGTCTAATTTAAATATATGACCATAACATTTTCAGACACTATCTTAAGGATAAAAACTTTAATAATGTAATTAAATGTAAACAGACCCTGTTAGGGTTATTTACCTCTCCTTTATCAAGTCCCCTCAGATGTCAGTGAGATATGATGCTGGTTAACCAGGAGATCAGTAATTAAGACACAGACTTGCAAATGTCAAAGTAGGTACTGAGCTGTGCTCGTTTATTAGTGGGTTACATTTATACATGAAAAAGCATTTGATCTGGTTATAGGATAAAAGCACATGATTGATATTTTCCTGAGTAAATATAAATCTTCTGGCAAAGTTAGATAGTTCTCTTCGTGTAACTTTTATGGTTTCTTCTCATCAGTTTCCTCTGGCGCCAGTACTCCCAATATCACCATCCGTTCTCCCCTGACCTAGGCCTTCATTAGGGGTCCTTGAGATAGTTTAAGGCTGGAGCTGGTTTTTCTGCTGATTATGCTGAATGTATTTTTAAAGGCAAAAACAACATTTTTAACTCCTTCACATATCAGTATTACCACTTATGCTGAGGAACCTAAAGGTCCCTACCACAACCCCATGACACCTAATCTCTCAAAGATTACTTGGAGGTTACATTGAAAAACGCAAATTACGCAAAAAAAAAAAAAAAAAAAAGAATAGAAAGGGGTAATATGGATTGCAGCATATCATTTGTTACATCATCTCCACAATGACAATGTAACTGAATTTAGACAGCAAAAGTGGCTTACAGAGAGACAACATGTTTGAGCTAGAGTGTGCTCGGTGCAAACAGACAAATTACATCTCTGCCTTAAATGAACATGAGAAAGGGCTCCAAAATATTTAATGTTTGGATTTGCATGTTCAATTATGAATTATTATAATCTGATACTTTGTTATCTGTAGGAAAAGCCTGATGTCAAGGTGTCAAAACGAAAGATGTTGTAAGTAAAATGCTTCCTCTAAAAAAAGCTAATTTTAAAATCTAGTTTGTTTTGTACTTAGCAGAACAGAACATAGAAGCTTCTAGTATGTAGACAGCTTACTTTTTTATGGAAATATCTGGCTGTTCAACTGTACTCTGTAACAATATTTTGCCCATCTCCTCCCCCAAATCACTGATGACAGAACAAGAGAGGGCAGTAAAGAAATTCCAGAGTCCAGTTACATTATAAAACCTGTTTTAGTATGGGAGGGAGAAGCACACATTACATTTCATTAAAAGAAAAAAAGTGACTAGCACTTCTTCAGATGTTTAATTGAATGCAGCAGTCAATTTTTGTGCTCCCTTCTCTTATTTTCCATGTGGTTTCGTCCTTGATCACACAATGTAGTTTGAAAAGGAACTTAACAGGAGATGAAGAGTGTTCAGCACTTCTGGACCTCAATGGAACAAGCAGCTGCCAGTCTGCTAGCGTGCGGCTCAAATGAAAGCTCTGTAGCTGGAGCTGAACAAACAAGCCCAACAAAGAAAACAGCACAGGTTTTGAAGGATGCTCCAGTCACCAGGACACAAGTTTCAGTCACCATGGAGATTCAACAACTGGTATCCAGCCATGAGTTGATCAACCCCTGCATAAGAAGTGTCTCAACCCCATGTGAGGTGGAGTACTTTCACCTAGGGCTACCACTGTTGCCTAAGAAATGCCCCAGTGTATGCATTAGAATGTTCTGTGCAGAACATTGGAGGTTTAATTTTCAATGCTGGAGAACTGAATTGGAGACAAGATATTGAGCACTCATATGAAAGGTTAAGGCACCCAACTCGGCAGATATCACAGCCATCCAAGCAGGTGCTAACACAGATTAGAATTTCTACCCACAAAAAGTCCTCCAGAAGGAAAATTTGAGACTATCAATATTCCAAGTTAATGATGGAGGGTCCCAAGGCAAGTAACCTCACCAAAAGGGGTACATTACCAGGAATTGTTATTGTAAAGTGTAATACCTACTTATATATTTTATGCAGTATCCCACATTCATCCTTACCAGTTATCCCTTCAAATTGTGTAACATTCCTTAACTATTTCCCATATTACCTCTGTCAATTTAACAGATTCCAAATCTCTCTAACAAACTGCTCCAAGCCCCACCTACATGGGTCCACCTCCCATTCTTATATTTGAGAAAAAAAAAATCTAAAATGAATCTCTTCATGAAAGACTAGTTGTCACACTGGCATCTGTCAACTTCACTCTCATAACACATCCACAAATTAAATGTATAAATATTATATATCTGATCATTTTAAATATTGTAGACTGTATATTGTGATTTCTATTATATGCTATAAATATACGTTAACACAAATTGGTTATGTGTAGAGAAAATAGAAAATATCTTTATTATATTATATATTTGATGTTTGCTGCAAACAAAAACATAGATTATATGGATTTGTTTGGCTTTACTAAGCATTACAATTTCAAAAGAACATCTCTCAGACTATTTCTAACAAATACATTTTTCATTTAAAAAGTGGGTGGATGTTAAAGAGCCAAAGCAAAAACAGAGCTGCAGCAAGACAAAAATGAGGGGCCGAAATACGTGTAAATTAGGGAAACAGGAGCTTGTCAAAGTGGACTTGTGGACCACAGTGGCATGGGTATTTTTTGGGGGGAAAGCTTATTTTAATATTCTCCTAAATCCACAAAACACAGGTGAGAGACTGCAGTATAGCATGCCAAAAATGCTAAACAGCAAATATGGGCAGTCACCTCCTGTTTGCCATCTCTTTTGGAACTCTCCCAGCCATTGTCACTTTTATATATTCGAAGTTCAGATAAAAATCACATTAGTGGGCCCCAAGTCTCTCTGAAAAAAAAAAAAGAAAAAGCCTGTGACTGTACCAAAAAATAGGATTTAGTGAGTTTTCTTGTTCTGATTTTTTTTTATTGGTACAATTAATTTGGGCAAGGACTTGTAACATTATTGAGAAGTCCAATCAGAGACATTTTAAGGCTCTGAATAGTTTTAGAACTTGAGCTACTTTAGGTTTTAATTAGTATTTGGGCTAATTTTATGGAATCTTGATGTAGATTCAGATTTATGACTTAAGCTAATGTAAGATGTACATTATTAGCTTGAATCTAGTCTTCTTTTTAACTAGAACTTTTTTATTTTATATTTCACTTGAAAAAGAAGCCCTTTGAAATCAAGGGGTCTCTTGACACTTTACAAAAATGCTCTCAAACAGCAAGAACAGTGAGAGGGTTGACCTACATAAAGGAGTCAAGTTCTAGAATGACTATGATCGGTACAAACAGCTTGCATACCAATTAAGTTAATTAGGTAGGACTGAATCCCTCCAGTATCTCACAGCACATTTTATTGTTTAAAAGAGCTGATAAATAGAGGAGGAACCAGCAAAGGAGAATGTGGCCCCTCCCCTGGATGTATTGGTCAAATTATAGTTTGTTTAAATTTTTTAAATAAATTTTGTTTAGAAGTAGATCAGCGGATAACACCTCAGAAAGAACATGTACATTCAAGATGTATAAAGACATACAATTGAGGTATAAATAAAATTGAAATATGAACAAAGAGGTTTATAATGTACACTGAATTGGGTTCATCAAGACAAGCCGATAGTTTTTTGTTTTCAAAGGGATGAAAGACGGGGGAAGGGAGGAGCGGTACGGTGTGGCTTACCGTTGTGGGGTAGGGGAGGATAGGAAGGATTTGTGAGCCGGGAGCACCAACTAAAGATGAAGAAAGCACATTGTGAATAGTCAGTTGTGTTCCATAATGGAACCATGAATATATGAATCAGTGCTAGTAAAAGGGCCTATGTGCACATGGGGGGCGGGAAGGGAGTGTTAAAGAAAGATGTTCAGGGTTCAAAAAGGTTTGTCAAAACTGAAAATCAGCCCCTAGCTGACTGATGGCAGCCAAAATTATATGACTTAACTTATTTTGGTAGTTGTAATTCAGAGAGGGACGAGGACAAACTTGGGAAGAAAAGGGATATCTGTTGTATTGCAAATATCAAATTTTTCATGTTATGCTTGAATATGGGAAGCTTCATGCAGTGCTATCAGATATGAAGGAATAGACCCACCGTTGGGCAGCCTCTTTAACATCTGTCTGAGGTATCTGCATTTGGCTTATACAATCTTGTTAGTACATACCATCAGTGTAATAGTTTGTATACTTTCTCTTTTATTCTTACTATTCAGCTAGATCGAGCATCTTCTATAAATTTTGGCGAGTCCTAGTCATCAATGCTTTCACATTGGCGTTTAGTATAGCAAGCTGTTCATTAGAGAGTTTCAGGAGAAGACTGCCCATTAAATTAGAATTTAGCTCTTCCTCCATTGTGTCTGGGCAGGCTGTACAGGACTTCGTAGAAGTCACAAAATTCCTTCACCAATTCTAAAAAGTCATATCTTACAGATCCAGGTGTTTTTATTTTTAAAAATACAGAAAAACAAAACAAAAAACAAATCATTTTTATAAATACATCTCCATGGATACCTGGTGGCAGGTTAACTTTAAGCCGTTTATAACATTTTAAATGCGTCAATTCACCTCACCTTGAATGCACACTTTTCATTAAGCACAGTGTAATTAATGTGTACTTAACAGGAAAACAATAACTCATTTACATAGATTCCATTTTGTGTGTTAAAAGTATATATATTTAAACAGACACCTAGCACTTTACTGCACTGGAAAATATAGTCAGACAAGGAATTAATGAGCACATTGAGAACAAGGACCAAGAGGGGAAAAAAGGCAGAAAGTTGCTCATACAGTTATCTGGAAAGTCAAACAGAATGTGTGCATAAGCACAAAATTGCCAATCCTAATCTACATTTGATGACTCCCCATCAGATGTCACTCATGATGAATGGTACAAATGCATCCCATATCGGATTGTGTATGCAGTCATCATCAAACCACATCACCCTGTATGGGTATCTTAACATTGTTACTTAGAGGCATTTTACTTGTTTACATTAAATCAAGGGCTCACCTGCATTTTTTGTAGTTACAAGCTTTGGTTTACAGCGTGCTCCGTCACCTTTCATAGTGTATGCAGCAACTGTGATGGAATAAGAAGTTTCAGGTTGAAGTCCATCTATAATCATTTCCTGTCAATTGAAAAGAGAGGAAATCTTGACCTATCTGTAAATATTTTGCATTAAACTATAGTTAATAAAGCTACCCATGGACATACATTTATATTATTCCTGCCTACAGACATTGTATGGCTATGTAGGCCCCAACAGACAATCCAGTTTTATGGGACTACTCTTTGTAAAATGTAAAAAACTATAAATTTGAGTGCAAATTTTATATCATTCATAATCTACATTAATAGATTTATTTATTTTTTAGTATCAGAGGTAATAAGCCTATAGGCCCACTAGATGATCTTCATTCCTATTTTCTAATATCGTTTATGTGGTGATATAGTGCACAAGGTGAATGACAACAGTTGATGGCTAGCAAACATGGTATGCCAGCTCCCATTGGAGTATGGAATGCCAGCTCCCGTTGGTCTTTCCGGTAGTTCAGTGCATGCAAAGACATAACACTCTCTATATGTGTAGTACACAAACAATTGGACAATATAATGTACCAAGGTTAGTAGTACAGTCCACCAGAACACAAATCACATAATACAATTATTTTTGGGATATTAGGAAAGGATCCTCCTATTTCTCAAAACTATTAATAAGGCATGC
>NC_134402.1:212123111-212125611 GCF_038048845.1 Mixophyes fleayi | reverse complement strand
GCATCCCCTCTCAAAAGAAGGTATATAGAAGAAGAGGGAAACGAGCTGGAGTTAAGGGAGAGAAAAAGAAGAAACTTGTAAGTGAGGTGGTACAAACTAATGAGCAAGGTATCTTCAATTTGTCTAAGTATCAACTATCTGCTGATGAGATTAAACTTCTACAAAAGGGTTTTTCTTTGCCCCTACGAATCAAGTGAATGAGTTTCAATTATTCGTAGATCTAAATAAGTATATGAGGAGACTCACTCTTAAACGTCATTTTAAGAAGAGAGAACTTGAGAACGGTAACTCCCAAATGTCAGTGACATCTGTGGATTCTAAATCTGGCCTAAAGAGACCTTCCAAGTACAATCCCTTGAATCCAAGGGAGAGAATATTGAGATCTTCTACCAGTTGGTGAAGAAAGATCTTATTGGTATAAATAGATCTAAGAAATTTAAAAGAATCTTTCTATTTTGGAAAGGAAGGCACTTAAACATCTTATGGATAATGATGAGATCATAATTAAACAGGCTGATAAGGGGGGGGGGGGCATAGTGATCCTTGATAGGAATGACTATATATTGGAAGCAAACAGAATTTTAGGGGATCCAAAATCATATAAAACTTTGGAGCAAGATCCCACTGATATATATGTTGATGAATTAAGGAAGTTACTGAATGAAGCTCTTGCTAGAAATATTATCAATAAGGATGAGTATTATTTTCTTCTACAAGAGAATCCAATTATTCCCATCTTTTATTTTCTCCCTAAAATTCATAAATCCCTAGTTAATCCCCCGGGAAGGCCCATTATTGCTGGAATTAATTCTTTAACTGCATCAGCATCCCAATATGTGGAAATTTTTTTAAAGAAGTATGTAACTATGTTGCCAGCATACTTGAAAGATACCACTCTTTGCTCCAATTGTTGCAAACTTTCGAGTGGAAAGAGAGCTATAGATGGGCTACTATAGATGTGCAGGCTCTCTACACATCTATAGGACATGATCAAGGGGTTAAAGCTGTTGAGCATTATTTGGAACTCGATAGCGATATCACATCACTACATCGAGATTTCATTTGTAACTTGGTACGTTTCATTCTCACAACGTAATTATTTTAAGTTTCTGGACGCTTTCTTTATCCAGTTGTGTGGCACTGCCATGGGCACAATTTTTGCGCCCAGCTTTGCCAATATTTTTATGGGGAAATGGGAGGCTGATTTTATTTATTCTAATAATCCCTTCAGGTCTAATATCATTTTCTATAAGCGGTATATAGACGACATCGTCTTAATATGGGAGGTTCTGTTGATAGTCTTGATCTATTTTTTAATTATATTGAAGCTAATACATTGAATCTGAGCTTTACCCATAAGACTGACAGTGTTGTATATATTTTTTAGATCTAAATCTGTCAATAAAGAGGGGCAAATTGAAACTAGCACTTTTATTAAAGAGGTAGACAGTAACAGCTATGTCCACTATGAAAGCTGCCACCAAAAAAAATGGAAGGATAACATCCCATTTTCCCAATTTAACAGAGTGAGGAGGAATTGCTCTAATAATGAAGTTTGTGAAACCCAATCTGAAATCTATTTTGAACGGTTTAGGGAACGTGGCTATCCTGTCAGTATATTGGATGATGCATTGAGTAAGACTAGAGAGAAGGGGAGAGAGGAGATTTTAACTTATAGGAAGAAAAATAAAAAGGAAATGGTTCCATTTATAACAGAATTTGCATTTATGAGAAGAGGATTAAACATTCCCTTAATAAACATTGGAGCATTATTAAAATGGACCCTATTTTGGGGGCAGAATTGAATGATAGACCTGATATTGGTGTTTAGGAGAACTAAAAATCTTAAGGCTATCTTGGCCCCTAGTATGCTGGTGAAAAGGGTTGAATCGGTAAACAAGGGGAATTTTCTGGCAGATTTTAGTGCAGGCTTTATGAAATGTAGTAGATGTAATATCTGTAAATGGGTTGATCCCAAGAATACAACTTTTTTGATTCCACTGATGTTAATGAGTATAAAATTAAGGGTGGCATGAATTGCATGACTACCTCGGTAATCTATATGCTCGAGTGCTCCTGTCATCTGAAGTATATTGGAAAAACTAAGAGAATGCTTAAGCTTCGGATCCAGGAGCATGTACGAGCTATTAAAAATAAAGTAGAGACACATGCAGTATCAAAGCATTTTTCACTTATTCATAATGGGGATCCTAGGCATCTTAAATTTAAAGCGATAGAACATGTATTTTTAGGACCTAGGGGTGGGGATCTTGCTCGTAAACTATCATGTAGGGAAATGTATTGGATTTTTAAGTTGAATACACTTGCTCCTTTTGGCTTGAATGAAGCATTTGAAATAGCCCCGTTTATATAAGCTACTAATTTTCTCTTTTTTGTCCTTTTCTCTCTTTTTATTTCCCCTTGTATCTCTTATACGGTCAATTTTAATATATGATTGTTTGTTATATACTTTATAATTACTTACCTGCTGTTCCTTGTA
>NC_134402.1:211130374-211388405 GCF_038048845.1 Mixophyes fleayi | reverse complement strand
CGAATTTGTTTACACATATCACAACACAATCCCTGTGGGTATTTTAACAATATAGCTGTTAACTAATTGTTCATTGTCAAGTTTAACAGATGTGGTACACTTTGATATATATTTTTTGATATAATATTTTTTGTTTGCTATTAATTAGCGTAATCAACACTTATCCCTAAAAGACAGATTGCTGATGGGCTTTGTGTGTTTTGGAGTTCAAGTGGCCGTATAGTACGCAAAATGCATGTACATCGCTCGATTAAAATCACATGAATAAAGGATCTCTGAAAATGTATGTAGTTGTATAATTCCATCTGGGTCGTTATGAAAATGTATAGCATACTCTTCCATAAGACAGACAGACAGACACACACACACACACACACACACACACATACACAGACACACACACTAGAGTGCATACTATCTCCACACCAGGGGAGGGCTGGCAGCACTGGCCCACAAGTAGCGGCCCATTTTTAAAGGGTACAATATATATTTATCTATATCAAAAGAGGCTATTTTAGTGTTGCTTAATCCATATATATATTTTTATGCCCAGGCCCAGAGCTGGATTAAGGCTCTGGGGGGCCTGGCCACTTTAGACAGGGTAACCCCTATTTGGTTAAAAAAAAATAAAAAATGGGAAGATAAAATTTACAAAACTTATAAAACAACAATCCCCGGCATTAAATCAATATATAACCCACGTTTTATAATTAGGTCCCCCCTTTATGCCCACATGCTTTAGTCACACATGCCTCCCCCTTCTGCCCACATGCATTAGTCACACCCAACCTCTGCCCAACACCTTTAGCCACACATATTCGCCCCTCTGCCCCAGTACCTTTAGACACACATGCCCCCCTCTTCCCCCGGCACCTTTAGTCACACATGCCCACCCTCTGCCCCCAGCACCATTAGTCACACATTTTCCCCCCTCTGCCCCAGCACCATAAGTCACACATTTCCCCCCCCTCTGCCCCAGCACCATTAGTCACACATTTCACCCCCTCTGCCCCAGCACCATTAGTCACACATTCCCCCCCCCCTCTGCTCCTAGCACCTTTAGTCACACATGCCCCCTCTTCCCCCAGCAACTTTAGTCACACATGCCCCCCCTCTTCCCCCAGCACCATTAGTCACACATTTCCCCCCCTCTGCCCCAGCACCATTAGTCACACATATCCCCCCCTCTGCCCCCAGCACTTTTAGTCACACATGCCCCCATCTGCCCCCAGCACCTTTAGTCACACATGCCCCCCCTCTGCCCCCAGCGCCTTTAGTCACACATTTGCCCCCAGCACCTTTAGTCCCACATACCCCCCTCTGCCCACATGCTTTAGTCACACATCTGCCCAGCACCTTTAGTCACAAATGCCCCCCTCTGCCCCCAGCACCCCCCTCTGCCCCCAGCACCACTGGACTCCACAACCACAGGTCCCTCTGTATTATCTTGAGGGCACTGCTGTGCTTGACTGAGGACTTTTCAATTGTGACAGCATCCAATGCAGCGACAGTAGACATGTCTGCAATGGTTGGCAGGTCCTTCAGTCCGGACCAGATGTTATCAGCATCCCCGCCAGCGGCTCTTTTAGGAAAACTGAGCTTTTTCCTCGCAGCCATAGATGTGGAAGAAAATGAGGGTGGAGCTGTTGGCATGTCACGGTCCTCTTCAGAGGACAATCTCCTGACCAGAAGGTCTTTGCACCGCTGTAGACTTGTGTCCGCCGGAAACAGAAACACAACATACGCTTTAAACCGAGGATCGAGCACGGTGGCCAGAATGTATTCCTCTGACTTTAAAAGAGTGACTACCCTTGGATCCTGGCAAAGCGTACGAAGGGCTTCATCCACAAGAGCTACATGCTTTGTTGGATCGCAATGCTTTACCAGCTCCTCCCTCACTTTCTCCAGCTGCTTCTGCAACAGCCTGATCAGGGGAATGACCTGACTCAAGCTGGCAGTGTCGGAACTGACTTCTCGTGTGGCAAGTTCAAACGGCTGGAGAACCTTGCACAACACGGAAATCAGTCTCCACTGAGCTTGACTCAGGCGCATCCCCACTCCTTTGCCTATGTCATAGGTGGCTGTGTAGGCCTGAATGGCCTTTTGCTGCTCCTCCATCCTCTGCAGCATATAGAGGGTGGAGTTCCAGCGCGTCACAACCTCTTGTTTGAGGTGATGGCAGGGCAGGTTCATGCTTTTTTGATGTGCCTCTAGTCTGC
Organism: Mixophyes fleayi; assembly: GCF_038048845.1. Lineage (NCBI taxonomy): Eukaryota > Metazoa > Chordata > Amphibia > Anura > Limnodynastidae > Mixophyes > Mixophyes fleayi. The sequence goes on along the minus strand of NC_134402.1, from coordinate 211,386,186 downwards.
GGTAGGCACTGGCTGAATGCCGAAAGTGTCCAGCAATTTTGCGCGCCACCGCAAGCATCTCCTGCACACCCCTGTCACTCTTCAGGTAATGCTGCACCACCAAATTAATGGTGTGGGCAAAACATGGGACGTGCTGGAAATTGCCCATATTTAATGCCCGCACAATGTTACTGGCATTGTCTGACACCACAAATCCCCATGAGAGTCTAAGTGGGGTAAGCCACTGGGAGATAATTTCCCTCATTTTCTCTAATATGTTGTCAGCGTTGTGCCTCTTATTAAAGCCTGTAATACACAATGTTGCCTGCCTTGACACGAGCAGCCGTTGTGGAGATGCTGCTACTGATGCAGCTGCTGCTGTTGCTGCGGAAGGCGATGTATCTACCCAGTGGGCTGTCACAGTCATATAGTCCTTCGTTTGCCCTGAACCACTTGTCCACATGTCCGTGGTTAAGTGGACAGTGGATACAACCACATTTTTAAGAGCACTGAGGACACTTGTTCGTACTTCTCTGTACATCTTTGGTATCGCCTGCCTAGTGAAGTGGAATCTCGACGGGATTTGGTACCGGGGACACAATACCTCCATCAACCATCTAAATCCAACTCCACTGATGGTGGACACCGGACGCACGTCTAACACCAACATTGCTGTTATTGACGCAGTTATTTGCTTTGCCATAGGATGACTAGTGTCGTACTTCGTGCTCATGGCAAACGATTGTTGGACGGTCAACTGTTTGGTGAAAGACGTAGAGTTCTTGCGACTTCCCCTCTGGGAAGATGACCGACTACCAGGAGCAACAGCAGCAGCGGCAGTAGTAGGCATACCGCTGCAGGATTCCTCAGATGAATCCCGTATTGAAGAGGACTCAGTCTGGCTGGTGACATGGCCTGCAGGACTAAATCTGATGGAGATCGTGGAGGAAGTTGTCGAGGAGGGTGTTGGTGGTGTGTATCCAACAGGACCAAGGGATTTAGGTGTCCCTGGACTGATAACGGTCCTAGCCCCAGTTCCTGAACTAACCACTGAACTATGAAGGTTATTCAGGTGACGTATAAGGGAGGATGTCCCTAGGTGGCCAAGATCCTTACCCCTGCTTATTTGAGCTTTACATAAGCTACATATGGCCAGACATTTGTTATCCGGATTGGGGTAAAAATAACTCCAGACAGAAAAGGTGCATTTCTTGGACTTCTGACCAGGCATGACGATGGGCTTTTTCATCCCATGGACATCCACTTTTTCCCCCCCTGGTGCCTCATTTAAAATAACCACATCAGCATCCTCCTCATCAAGTTCCTCCACAACTCCACCTACATCAATAGCCTCCTTGACACCTTGATTATCCAAATCTGGAGCGACACTGTGGGTCATCCTTCCAGCATATGCAGAGGGTGTGCTGCAAATGGTGGATGGAGTCACCTCTTCCCGTACAGTGATGGGAAGGTCACGCTTCGCAACCACCAACACCCTTGGACTCGCCTTGGGGATTTGGGATGTCATCTGTTTAGAAGGCAGAGTTGTTTGCTGTGTTGTTGCTGACAGCATAACTCTTTTAAATTTTTTGGAGGGGGGGGAGGAGGAGGGCTTAGATCCTTGGTTGAAGCTGAACCACTAGTGCTGAACACGTGCCAGGCCTAAGCCGTTCCTTGCCACTCCGTGTCGTAAAGGGCATATTGGCAAGTTTACGTTTCTCCTCAGATGTTTTCAATTTTCTTTTTTTACTAATTGTAGTGAACTTTTGCTTTTTGGATTTTACATGCCCTCTACAAGGAGATTGGGCATCGGCCTTGGCAGACGACGTTGATGGCATTTCATCGTCTATGTCATGACTAGTGGCAGCAGCTTCAGCATTAGGAGGAAGTGGGTCTTGGTCTTTCCCTACTTTATCCCCCAAATTTTGGTACTCCATTATATGCAGCACACGTTGTATTACAGTACTATTTTTTAAATACTGCTAGAACAGTGAACAATTTTTAATAGATTGCAGTATTAATGTTAATGGACTGCAATAATTTTTTTAAGACTTTTTAGAATATTTTTTTATATTTTTTTAAAAGGATTTTTGTTGAATTATAATTTTTTTGGAAGATTTTTTAATACTTTTAAAATAAAGATGCACTTAGCAAAGCAAAGCACAGGACAAAAGCACCGCTGGACTCAGTAAGGACAGAGCACTGGACTGATGCACCACTGGACTCAGCAAGGACAGAGCACTGGACTGATGCACCACTGGACTCAGCAAGGACACAGCACTGGACTGATGCACCACTGGACTCAGCAAGGAAAGAGGACTGGACTGATGCACCACTGGACTCAGCAAGGACAGAGCACTGGACTGATGCACCACTGGACTCAGCAAGGACAGAGCACTGGACTGATGCACCACTGGACTCAGCAAGGACACAGCACTGGACTGATGCACCACTGGACTCAGCAAGGACTTTTTTGATTTTTTTTTTTATATTAATTTAAAAGGATTTTTGTAGAATTTTTCTTTTTATGGAAGAATTTTTAATACTTTTGAAAGAAATATGCACTTTGCAGAACAAAGCACAGGAAAAAATGCACCGCTGGACTCAGCAACGACAGAGCACTGGACTGATGCACCACTGGACTCAGCAGGACAGAGCACTGCCAAAAGCACCACTGGACTCAGCAGGACAGAGCACAGCACAGCACGAGAAATAGCAGGACAGAGGACCACCTAACACACCCTCCCTCTTCCCTGATCAATGCCCGAGTGAAGATGGCGGCGGCAAGCCGGGAATTTAAAGGTTCCGAGTATCGCAAGATCCGACAGCGGGATTATGACTCAGAACCTCGTTTTAAGTTTCGGAATACCCGGACAGTGCTCGGATCTCACTCGGATCCGCGCTGTTCGGGGGGGCTCGGATTCCAGGAATCCGAGTGTGCTCATCCTTAGTTATTAGTGAATTTCATTCGGGACAGGAATCCATTACTGGATATGAGCGAGCCCAGAAATGGGCAAAAATTACAAACAAAATAAATGTCGTTTTGCGATGCCAGCGTAAACCTGCAGAAGTGCAGAAACGGTACAACTCCAATGTTTCTTCTAAAGCATTCTTTTGTTTAGATGACTCAAAACATATTACTATTTAGACGACTGTGAGCTTAGCACATCCTTGTGTCTGTGTAAGTCATTTCTCTAGCAAGGCCTTAGTTACACTGCGAAATCACCATGGTACTTTTACAAGTAAACATGTTCAGTGTTCTATATTATCCACGCTTGAAAAGCCACACACATTTCACTGTGTATTGTTTTTGTTCTTTGGTGTGTTAATTGCAAAAGGACACTATGAAGTTGCATGTTTTGTAATATTCTGCCATTGAACGGCATATCCTTTTTCTTTTCCACAGATGGGCTGACTATAAACTACGACTCAAGCGTAAGATCTCAAAAGCGCACCAACATGCTCGAGAAACTGGCGGGGGCCCTCCCCTGGAGACACTGGCTCTAGCCCAGCCCAAATAGGACAGCTCTTTCCCCTAGGTACATGGTGATTCTTATTATTTAATGTCTGTTAATGTTTGTGTTCTGTATCTGCACATGTGACAACTCTCAGGATGTGTCTTCTGTCAAACTTTACTGTCAAAATGTGTTTGCCTATCACATACTAGCAAATGAAATATACACACTGAATAGAAATTGTCTTAATGTGTTGGCCCATTGCAAGCTGCTAACAAAATATGTGCCTATGCCTGCTTTTCGGGACTGGAGAGGACTGTTTGTTTGCAAATTCCCTGGAATCTTAATCTTGTAAAATGCTGCATCACACTTGTGCCCAATTGTTTAAAAGGGTAAATTTTTGCATCAATCTTTGGATTTAAAATCTTCTCTTCTCTTTTTCTCTATATACAGAACCTTAAGACCAGGCTGCTGGGGAGGAGGTAGCTGGCCGTGATGTGGAGGAGCCTCAGAGGGAGCAGGCTCAACTCTCGAGGGTGCAGACATTTTCACTCGTATCTCAACAATTTGAAGCCATCACCAATTCACTGAACACTCATCTTGTACAAATTGCAAACATTCTACCCTGCATGGAACACCAACTCACCACTTTGAATAGCACACTCACCCCCCAACTGTCCACTCTCAATTCTACCTTAACTAATATTGCAACACTCCTGAATGATCTCTTGCATGCCCACTCCCAACGCACCTCTGGCACATTCTCTTCACCCATTTCACCCCATATCACACCTGCTTCATTCCCCACCCCCCAACACCAGTTGTCTCTTGCCTCCCCCCTCCCTGCCCAGTCTCTTGCCTCTACACTCCCTGCCAAGTCTCTTGCCTCCCCCTCCTTGTCCATGCTATTGCCCCCATCCCTGTTCATGTTATTGCCCCCCCGTCCATGATATTGCTCCCCCATCCATGCTCTTGCCCACATCCCCCTGTACATGCTCTTGCCCCCATCCCTGCCCTGGACCCTGCCCAGAGCCTTGCCAATCTACTTTCCCAGACCCTTGCTAATCTCCCTGCCCATGCTCTTGCCCTTCTCCTTTCCCATGCTCTTTCCCCACTCCCTGCCCAGTCTCTTGCCTCCCTGCTCCCTGTTTAGTCTCTTGCCTGCCCCCCCTGCCCAGGCCCCTGCACCTTCACTGCGTCGGGCACAATCTGCTGCCCTCGAGAGTTTGGATGCTTTCTCTGAGCCCTCCACATCATGGCTAATGAGAAGCCAGGCCTGGCGTGTGATGGGCCCAGTGCCAAAAAAAAATAAAAATTAATGTCTTATATTTATGTTTTTTTTAAATCCAGTATTTTTATTGAAATTTTTTAAGATATAAACATACTAAACAACAAAAAGAAAAGAAAAACAATCGCATACATATCGGAATTAAATGACGGAATTTACAAGATTACATTAAAGCATAATAATAATAAATGTGCTATATTCATTCAGGATCATACATCGTAAATGCTTATACATAAGTATGTTACACATGCAGGGTTTGTTACATGGACTCAGATACTTATTATAAGAACTGCGGTAGCCATACATTTAAGTAGATAGAGCATCTGTACTAGATGACATAGGATAGAATGGAGACTCTAACCATCTGTACCATATATTCTCAAATTCCTTCAGAGCCTGTCTGCTAGTATAAACAAATCTCTCGTGCCTTATGGTGGTATTGACCAGTGCCTTCCAATTTTTAACCGTGGGACTCGTCGGGGCCAACCACAGCCTCGCTATACAGACCTTAGCCAACATCAATAACTGTGAAATGTACATTTTTTAGTTTATTAACTTTCCCCTTCAATCGGAGCCCAAAGAGACAAGTGGCCGGTGAACTAAGAGACACTTCAATTCCAGTAACCTGAATACATCTCCTGATCCTTCGCCAGAAGATTTGTATACATGAACACTCCCATAGAAGGTGCCAAAAGTTAGCATTGATCGAATTGCATTTCGGACAGTTAGGGGTAGCATCTGGGAGAAATTTTGCCAATCTAATAGGGGTAAAGTAGGCCCTGTGTAAGATAAACACCTGTATTTGTTGAAATTTTAATGATGAAGTATAACCATTAGTACTGTCTGTAACCATTTCCCACTCCTTGTCTGATAAAGGGCCAATATCTATTTCCCACTGATTCCTCAAACCATCCAAATCATCTGCAGTGGATTCATACAGAAGACATGAATACATTCGAGAGATCAGACCTCTATAACCCAAGGCCTGTAATTGTTTCCTCAGTGGATCCACCCCAAACACCAAAGTCTCCCCTTTAAATTGTGTGTTTAGGGCATGTCGTAACTGAAGGTAAGAATAAAACATTGTTCTGGGTACAGAGAATTCCCCAACCAACTGTTCAAAGGATTTAAGTACATTTGTATCATAAAGCTGACCTACCGACACCACACCCAACCGAGACCACTCCCTGGCCCTCTTCACTGTATTCAACTTCTCAAATTTCTTTGCCCCCCAGATAGGAGTATATGGATCAATGTCAGTTTGTTTCATTATTTTATTACAGATTGTCCAAATCTTAACTGCCTGAATCAGGAGCGGAGGAGCCCGCATACCAAGCCGCCCCGCCAGCAGTGACTGTAAGGGAGTGTGATTAGAATTAAATTGGTGTACCAACACCCAATGTAGCTCATGGTAATCGGGGTCCGAAACCCATGCCTTAAGGTGGACCAATTGAGAGGCAAAATAATATAATTTCAAGTTAGGAAGTGCAAATCCACCAGAAGATCTGGATCTATACAGCGAGCTGAGCTTGACCTTAGCCCTTCCCCCTCCCCAAACCAATGAAATCAAATAGCTATCAATGCATCGGAAAATGGAGGGTGGAATATATACAGGTGACTGCTGGAGTATATATAAAAACTTTGGCTGCACCATCATCTTAATTAAATTTATCCTACCGGAGACAGAAAGTGGGAGCTTCTTCCATACATGAGTTTTTTCTTTAATGTATTTGATCTGGGGCCGCAAATTAAGTTCTACATATTCAGCGGGGGTATTAGAGATCCATATTCCCAAGTATTTGAATTTCGATGCCCATTTTAACTGTAAGCCTTCTGGCATTGTCACCGGACACTCCCATCCCAGACGGAACACGCTAAATTTATCCCAATTAATTTTTAGGCCGGAAAAAACCCAAATCCATCAACCACCCGCAGCAAATGTTTTAGGGAAGTGTCGTGATCTGAAAGGAACAACAGCATATCATCTGCATATAATGCCACCTTATCCTCTCTGTGCTCTGATCTAAGTCCCACAATTTCTCTATCATGCCGGATCTTACAGGCCAGCGGCTCTATTGCTAATGCAAACAGGGCCGGAGACAACGGGCATCCCTGTCTAGTACCCCACTCTAATTGAAATTGTTGAGAAAGATGCCCATTGACACAGACCCGCGCCACTGGATGTGAATACAAAAGTTTAACCCATTTTATAAATTCCGGGCCCACTCCAAATCGGGACATTACCTCCCACAGGTATGGCCACTCCACCGAGTCAAACGCCTTGGCTGCGTCCAAGGACACCACAACTTCGCTCTCAGAAGAGGGTGACCGCACCTGCAGGAGAGTATACAGCCTTCTAAGATTGATAGACGTGGATTTGCCCGGCATAAATCCCGTCTGATCCGGATGAATTAATTCCAGCACCACTCTACTTAACATCAAAGCCAGTAATTTTGCTAGAATCTTAACATCATTTGACAAAAGTGAAATCGGGCGGTAGGACTCAGGGTACAACAAATCTTTCCCTGACTTAGGCAGCACCACCACTATTGCCTCTGCCATTGAAGGGGAAAGAGCGCCAATCTCACCCAGCTCGCTGAATGTATCCAACAACCTAGACACAAAAAAGAGCCGGTGTTTTTTATATAATTCAATTGGGATTCCATCCACTCCAGGGGCTTTACAATTAGGGAATGACATAATAGCTATATCAATCTCTTCAAGAGTAAAGGGTGAGTCCAAAAACTCCCTACTATCATCGGAGAGGACAGGAAGGGAGATACCATTCAAATACTGCTGTAACGTATCCATGTCATATCTGACCTGTGACTTATATGTATTCGTGTAATTTTTATGAAATACCTCAACAATATCAGGCATCAGATACTTCTTAACCCCACTGTCATCACAGATAACCGGTACTGCTGCATCTGCCCTCTCCGCCCTTGTCAGATAAGCCAGGAAGATACCATTTCTATCGTCCTCTGCATATCGTACATGCTTAGAAAACAGAAATTTACGTTTGGATTTCTCAAAAACATACTCTACCCACTCTCTCTGGGCCAACTGCCATGTTCCCCTTGCAACCTCAGTTTTGTCCGCAATGTATTGTGCTTCTAAGGATTTACACTTTTTCTCTAATATCTGTTCTTTTTGTCTGGACGACTTTTTAATTTCAGCTATGCCAGCAATTAATGTCCCCCTTAGGAAAGCCTTAAAAGCATCCCAAACTATAGGTGGCCTTGCTGTTACCAGATTATCTACAAAGAAGCCTTCCCACTGTGTCACCAAGGTCGCTCCTGTACCCATCAAGGAGAGCCAGAAGGGATTTAATTTCCAAAAGGACTGGCCTCTATCAATTGCAAAATCAATAGATAGGCAGAGGGGCGAGTGGTCAGAAATTCCCCTAGGCCTATATTCCACGCTCCTCACCAGCGGTACCAGAGAGTGTGACAGCAGAGCCAGATCAATTCTTGAAAATGCATTATGTGATGTAGAAAAGCAGGAGAATTGGACATCTTCTGAGTGCCTCAAACGCCATATATCTACTAACCCCATTTCCTCAACCAGAGCAGAAAAAGCAGACTTAGAGTTGCCAACTACAGCATTTTTCTCTCGCCATCTGTCCACCTCTCCATTTAACACATTATTAAAATCCCCTATACAAATGGCTGGAACATCTGGGAACAATGCCATGAATTCTCCACATTTCCTTAACACCTCACCATTATACGGTGGGGGTATATATACAGCTAACAGAATCACCAGAACCCAATTAATGACAGCCTTCATCAGTACAAACCTTCCCCCTGCATCCACTTGAATTTTTTCCAAGGAGAAGCAGAGACGTTTATGTACCAATATAGAGACCCCTCGAGAATTAGTCGTGTACGTAGAGTGGTATGCCCTACCTACCCATGCTTTTTTAGGGGGGGGGGGGTATTCTATCACCGTGTAAGTGAGTCTCCAATAGACAAACAATATCAGGATCATTTTTTCTAATTTGTCTTAGTACAAGAGAACGTTTCACAGCATTATTTAGGCCCCGCACATTCCAGGAGAGAATTTTCAGCTCCTTATCAGATGTACCAGAATACATATAATAGTAGTCCCTCTTATCTCACTACCCCGCATCCCACACCCCTGCAGAGCATACATTGACATACTTATAAGCACATATAATCCTTGTCTATATATTTGCGATAACATTAAAACTACCCACAACTTAAATAACTTTAATACTAAACCCATACCCCCACCCTGTATACTCCACCCAACTTAAGTATACCTTAAACCCTAACTTAAATTACCTTAAGATATTCAGCAGGCCAGCACACTACCAAAAAAGGTCACCCGCCAACCCGCAAAATATCAGAAGATAGAGGAAGGAAAACGAAGGAAGGAAAAGGGGCGAATTGAGACAAGAGAGGAAAAGAACTGCCTTAAAGCCATGAGCTCTCCAGCCCATTACATATTTTTTTTTTTTTACAGTGGACCTTTCAATATTAGTTTGAAAATCACAGACCCCACCTGAGCGAAATACATTTTTTTTTTTTTTGTACCACAGAAGAGAAATTACATTATGTATAGCAAATACCATGCATAATATCAATGACAAATCAGCAATGTCCAAAGGACTATCAGGAGAGACATAAAAAAGTACTCATCCATCATCAGCGTCCAGCAGCAGCTAGGCGGTCCAACCAAATTGCAGCCTCTCGGGGAGTATCTAAAAAGGATGTACGGCCCTCCGAAACCACTCTCAACCGGGCAGGAAAAATCATGGCATATGGGATCTGTAAATCTCTCAATCTTCTTCTTTGTACATCCAGAGCGAAATCAGGATACATTGCTACTCGCTGACCATTGTATTCCACTGAACCTTTCTGCCTAGCCAAGCGTAGAATGGTATCTCGGTCACAATAGTGCAACAATTTGGCTATGAAGGTGCGTGGGGGGGCTCCAGGAGGGGGTGCTTGAGTTGGAATACGGTGGGCCCGCTCCACTGCGAATTGGGCTGTAAATGAATCTGTACCAAACAGTTAGATTAACCACTTTTCCAAGAAGGATTCTGGGGAGACACCTTCTGCCTTCTCAGGCAATCCAACCAACCGAATGTTGCTGCGACGCAAACGCCCCTCCATATCCATAAGCTTTTGTTTAAACAGAGAGGCTTGCGACTCCAGACTCTCCAACCGGCCCGCAACTGGTGCAGAAGTGTCCTCCAATATAGACACACGTGTCTCCACTTCACCCACTCTCTCCCTGATTTTTTGCACGTTTTGCCGGAGAAGAGAGAGGTTCACCTGCACCTCTCCTATTTTATCAGTTACACGCTTTTCAGATGCCCCAATGGCCTGTAGGACCTGCTGTAATGTAACTTCAGGGTCCGCCAGTGGAGCCGACAAAGGGGGGGTAACGGGATGTGATGCATCTCCTGAACCAGAGGCTGTAGTGGAGGAGCGAGCAAAGCGGTCCAATTTTCCCGCTGCGGTGGATTGGTTATGTTTGCCCATAATTTCACAGGAAAGATGGGATGATATTTATCCTATAAGCTTATGTGCAACCCTGTAACCTGTATAGCTTTAATTACGTATAGGCGTACAGCTCAGATTGTATTGCTAGCAGTGCATTGCAGCCAGTTATCTTCACAGAGAAAGGTATATCTCCTCCAACAACACTGATAATGATAATCAAATAAGTCCAGAGCCCAATTCAGTTACTCCTCACTTGTACAAGGATATAAATATAAATATAAGGATATAAATGTACCTGTATCAGATGGATATCACAGGCTGTGTTCACCTAGGCCAGTATGTGGTATTACAGAGGCGCTATGTCCCAGCAGTCATCAACTGCCACAAACTGCCACAGACTGCCTGTAGTATTCCTATACCCAGATGCTCAACTCTTTCTCTCCCAGTCTCGGGTAAAATGGCAAGAGCACTATCAAAACAGGTACACTATGTACAGCAACTATTCGGATGCACAGTTTTGGGTCCAAAAGTTTCTTTATTCCACTATAACGGAGATCAACAGGATATCTGGGATGGAGAGCTCGTAACTGTGCTTGCTACTCCATGCTCATCCAGGCCACGCCCCTGAGATATATTGATGTTTAATTTTTTTTTTCTTTACAATTTGTTATAAATTTAAAATATAGATTACATTTTTTTAATTTCTTATGAAACTATGTTGTTATTACGTATTGTAGACATATTAATTCTTGATGGTAAAAATCATTTAATCAGACATTTTTCCCAGTGTCAGGATATTGCTATCTCAGAACACTGAGTCTACATTCCTTCAAACAATATTTGCAAAGTGTCTTACAAAACATTTGTGTTTAAAATGGTGTGCCAAACTGTCATCCTATGTTTATTTGTGCCAAAGATTGTGAGGAGGGAATTAATACACATACCCAAGCATTTACCCACAACAAGCCAATATCCCAAACCTCCAAGGTACACACGTGAGTAATTAAAATCCAGGAGGACACTCCAATAGTTTGTTCCACAGGGACAAGTGTCTAATGTCACAGTAGACTAAAAGCTTTCCAAGTGAGCATCATGGATGCTTAATGTACACATTTCAGACCAATATCCAGACATTTAGACCTGTCTGCCCCTTATTGTGTCTTCCCGAGATGTGTGTACAACTTAACTGTAGTGCAAGGCAAGGTTTTATTGTCCTGGGCTCTGTGTTGCATGTACATGTTTAGTTTCAACCCTTACGGACATAAGGTCCCTACAAAGTTTGCCTGGTAGGGCCTGATTCCTTTAACAACTTAGTCCAGACATTTATTACTTAAGTGTCCTGGACTAAACCATGTGAAAATGCCAATGTGCCAAAATATTTGTAGATTTTGCATCTAGGTTCAATACTGTCTGTTTTTCATGTAGCACACAAATCTCAACTCTAAATATCAGTCCTTGCAAAATAACTATTTAGTGGTGTCCTACATGACAAAGCAGCCATGCATTACATAATTTTCTCCATAGTGATCAAATTGGTAAGCCTTTAAATTAAACCTGGTTTTGGACAGGATTAGGGATGAGCGCACTCGGATTTATGAAATCCGAGCCCACCCGAACATTGCGGATCCGAGTCGGATCCGAGACAGATCAGGGTATTGGCGCCAAATTGAAATGTGAAACTGAGGCTCTGACTCATAATCCCGTTGTCGGATCTCGCGATACTCGGATCCTATAAATTCCCCGCTAGTCGCCGCCATCTTCACTCGGGCATTGATCAGGGTAGAGGGAGGGTGTGTTAGGTGGTCCTCTGTGCTGTTTAGTTCTGTGCTGTTTAGTTCTGTGCTGTTTAGTTCTGTGCTGTGCTGTGCTGTGCTGTGCTGTGCTGTGCTGTGTTCTGCAGTATCAGTCCAGTGGTGCTGTGTGCTGTGCTCTGTCCTTCTGAGGTCAGTGGTGCTGCTGGGTCCTGTGCTGTGTCCTGTTCAGTCCAGTGGTGCTGTGTCCTGTGCTCTGTGCTTCTAAGGGCATAGTTATTTCCCCAATATTCCCCTGTGTTTAAAAAAATAAAAAAAAGTTTTTTTAAAAAATACCAAAAACTACTTTAATTTTTTTTAATTACCACAAAATTTGCACAACCAATCCTGCAGTATAAGCCCATTGGTACTGCAATATTACCAAGTTCACACATTCAGCAGTAAAAGTCCAGTGGTACTGCAATATTACAAAGTTTACACATTCTGCAGTATCAGTCCAGTGGTGCTGTGTCCTGTGCTCTGTCCTGCTGAGTTCCGTAGTGCTGCTGGGTCCTGTGCCGTGTCCTGTTCAGTCCAGTGGTGCTGTGTCCTGTGCTCTGTGCTTCTAAGGGCATAGTTATTTCCCCATTATTCCCAAGTTTTTAAAAAATAAAAAAAAAGTAAAAAAAAATAAAAAATTTAAAAAAAAAAAAAAAATATAATAATTATAACCAAATTTGCAAAACCAATCCAGCAGTATAAGTCCATTGGTACTGCAATATTACAAAGTTCACACATTCTGCAGTATCAGTCCAGTGGTGCTGTGTCCTGTGCTCTGTCCTGCTGAGGTCCGTAGTGCTGCTGGGTCCTGTGCCGTGTCCTGTTCAGTCCAGTGGTGCTGTGTCCTGTGCTCTGTGCTTCTAAGGGCATAGTTATTTCCCCATTATTCCCAAGTTTTTAAAAAATAAAAAAAAGTAAAAAAAAAATAAAAAAGTAAAAAAAAAAAAAATAAATATAATAATTATAACCAAATTTGCAAAACCAATCCAGCAGTATAAGTCCATTGGTACTGCAATATTACAAAGTTCACACATTCTGCAGTATCAGTCCAGTGGTGCTGTGTCCTGTGCTCTGTCCTGCTGAGGTCCGTAGTGCTGCTGGGTCCTGTGCCGTGTCCTGTTCAGTCCAGTGGTGCTGTGTCCTGTGCTCTGTGCTTCTAAGGGCATAGTTATTTCCCCATTATTCCCAAGTTTTTAAAAAATAAAAAAAAGTAAAAAAAAATAAAAAAGTAAAAAATAAATAAATAAATATAATAATTATAACCAAATTTGCAAAACTAATCCAGCAGTATAAGTCCATTGGTACTGCAATATTACAAAGTTCACACATTCTGCAGTATCAGTCCAGTGGTGCTGTGTCCTGTGCTCTGTCCTGCTGAGTTCCGTAGTGCTGCTGGGTCCTGTGCCGTGTCCTGTTCAGTCCAGTGGTGCTGTGTCCTGTGCTCTGTGCTTCTAAGGGCATAGTTATTTCCCCACTATTCCCAAGTTTTTTAAAAATAAAAAAAAAGTAAAAAAAAAAATATATAATAATTATAACCAAATTTGCAAAACCAATCCAGCAGTATAAGTCCATTGGTACTGCAATATTACCAAGTTCACACATTCTGCAGTATCTTGTGCTACATATAATGGAGACCAAAAATTTGGAGGATAAAGTAGGGAAAGATCAAGACCCACTTCCTCCTAATGCTGAAGCTGCTGCCACTAGTCATGACATAGACGATGAAATGCCATCAACGTCGTCTTCCAAGCCCGATGCCCAATCTCGTAGTACCGGGCATGTAAAATCCAAAAAGCCCAAGTTAAGAAAAAGTAGCAAAAAGAGAAACTTTAAATCATCTGAGGAGAAACGTAAAGTTGCCAATATGCCATTTACGACACGGAGTGGCAAGGAACGGCTTAGGCCCTGGCCCGTGTTCATGACTAGTGGTTCAGCTTCACCCACGGATCTTAGCCCTCCTCCTCCTCCCCCCCTACAAAAAATTGAAGAGAGTTATGCTGTCAGCAACAAAACAGCAAACAACTCTGCCTTCTAAAGAGAAATTATCACAAATCCACAAGGCGAGTCCAAGGATGTTGGTGGTTGTCAAGCCTGACCTTCCCATCACTGTACGGGAAGAGGTGGCTCGGGAGGAGGCTATTGATGATGTAGCTGGCGCTGTGGAGGAACTTGATGATGAGGATGGTGATGTGGTTATTGTAAATGAGGCACCAGGGGGGGAAACAGCTGATGTCCATGGGATGAAAAAGCCCATCGTCATGCCTGGTCAGAAGACCAAAAAATGCACCTCTTCGGTCTGGAGTTATTTTTATCCAAATCCAGACAACCAATGTATGGCCATATGTAGCTTATGTAAAGCTCAAATAAGCAGGGGTAAGGATCTTGCCCACCTAGGAACATCCTCCCTTATACGTCACCTGAATAACCTTCATAGTTCAGTGGTTAGTTCAGGAACTGGGGCTAGGACCCTCATCGGTACAGGGACACCTAAATCCCGTGGTCCAGTTGGATACACACCAGCAACACCCTCCTCGTCAACTTCCTCCACAATCTCCATCAGATTCAGTCCTGCAGCCCAAGTCAGCAGCCAGACTGAGTCCTCCTCAATACGGGATTCATCCGAGGAATCCTGCAGCGGTACGCCTACTACTGCCACTGCTGCTGTTGCTGCTGTTAGTCGGTCATCTTCCCAGAGGGGAAGTCGTAAGACCGCTAAGTCTTTCACAAAACAATTGACCGTCCAACAGTCGTTTGCCATGACTACAAAATACGATAGTAGTCACCCTATTGCAAAGCGTATAACTGCGGCTGTAACTGCAATGTTGGTGTTAGACGTGCGCCCGGTGTCCGCCATCAGTGGAGTGGGATTTAGAGGGTTGATGGAGGTATTGTGGCCCCGGCACCAAATTTACTACCGGGGCCACTCCACTGTGCAGTCCATATTTAGGTGTATCAGATATTAAACAACGGTGACAGTTGATGCCCAATTTTTTAATTATATTGTGGCCTCGGTACCAAATTGTGTACCGGGGCCACCACACTACGCAGTCCAGATACTTGTTTGGTGGAATTCAGACCAGTTGAGGGTTTTATTATTATTATATTGTGTGGACCACTCTATCTATACCACACTACAACTCTATATACCACTCTATTTCATACTTTAATTCTATTTCATACTTTAATTCTATTTAATACTTTAATTCTATTTCATACTTTAATTCTATTTCATACTTTAATTCTATTACTAATTACCATAAAGAGGAACAAAATAAACCAATTTTACCAAAAGTATAATATGACTTAGACTTACAAACACTACACTTGAAAGATCGTGCCTTTAAATGAAAAAGTCAGTCTTCATTGCACGACTATGTGCAACAGGGACAGTTTTTTGGGTTTACAAAGTCAAACAATAACACTTTGACCCTGTCTGTCTGGGATCTCAATGACGAATTGTCTGTACCATGTTTGGAGGAGGTATTGTGGCCCCGGTATCAAATTGGGTACCGGGGCCACCCCACTATGCAGTCCAGATACTTGTTTGGTGGAATTCTGACACGTGGAGGGTTTTTTAATTATATTGTGGCCTCGGTACCAAATTGTGTACCGGGGCCACCACACTACGCAGTCAAGATAGATAGATGCGTATCATAGATAAAGTACATTCAGTGGTGTGGGGCAAATTGAAAAATATTCAAAATGCACTGACATTATCAAAAACAAGAGGTTGTCACACGCTAAAACTCCAACATGTATATGATGGAGAGGATGGAGGAGCAGCCGTATGTGTAGTGTAATGCAGATCTGTTGAAGGTTTTTTATATATTTTATTGTGGTGCCCAGTGCCCACTCCTCTACGCAGTCCAGGTACATTTATTGGTGCGATTCATAAAAGTTCAGGGTTTTTAATATATATTGTGGTGACCCACTCCTCTACGCAGTCCAGGTACATTTATTGGTGCGATTCATAAAAGTTCTGGGTTTTTAAGATATTGTGGTGACCCACTCCTCTACGCAGTCCAGGTACATTTATTGGTGCGATTCATAAAAGTTCAGGGTTTTTAATATATATTGTGGTGACCCACTCCTCTACGCAGTCCAGGTACATTTATTGGTGCGATTCATAAAAGTTCTGGGTTTTTAAGATATTGTGGTGACCCACTCCTCTACGCAGTCCAGGTACATTTATTGGTGCGAATCATAAAAGTTCAGGGTTTTTAATATATATTGTGGTGACCCACTCCTCTACGCAGTCCAAGTACATTTATTGGTGCGATTCATAAAAGTTCTGGGTTTTTAAGATATTGTGGTGACCCACTCCTCTACGCAGTCCAGGTACATTTATTGGTGCGAATCATAAAAGTTCAGGGTTTTTAATATATATTGTGGTGACCCACTCCTCTACGCAGTCCAGGTACATTTATTGGTGCGATTCATAAAAGTTCAGGGTTTTTAAGATATTGTGGTGACCCACTCCTCTACACAGTCCAGGTACATTTATTGGTGCGATTCATAAAAGTTCAGGGTTTTTAATATATATTGTGGTGACCCACTCCTCTACGCAGTCCAGGTACATTTATTGGTGCGAATCATAAACGTTCAGGGTTTTTAATATATATTGTGGTGACCCACTCCTCTACGCAGTCCAGGTACATTTATTGGTGCGATTCATAAAAGTTCTGGGTTTTTAAGATATTGTGGTGACCCACTCCTCTACGCAGTCCAGGTACATTTATTGGTGCGAATCATAAAAGTTCAGGGTTTTTAATATATATTGTGGTGACCCACTCCTCTACGCAGTCCAGGTACATTTATTGGTGCGATTCATAAAAGTTCAGGGTTTTTAAGATATTGTGGTGACCCACTCCTCTACGCAGTCCAGGTACATTTATTGGTGCGATTCATAAAAGTTCAGGGTTTTTAAGATATTGTGGTGACCCACTCCTCTACGCAGTCCAGGTACATTTATTGGTGCGAATCATAAAAGTTCAGGGTTTTTAATATATATTGTGGTGACCCACTCCTCTACGCAGTCCAGGTACATTTATTGGTGCGATTCATAAAAGTTCAGGGTTTTTAAGATATTGTGGTGACCCACTCCTCTACGCAGTCCAGGTACATTTATTGGTGCGATTCATAAAAGTTCAGGGTTTTTAATATATATTGTGGTGACCCACTCCTCTACGCAGTCCAGGTACATTTATTGGTGCGATTCATAAAAGTTCAGGGTTTTTAAGATATTGTGGTGACCCACTCCTCTACGCAGTCCAGGTACATTTATTGGTGCGATTCATAAAAGTTCAGGGTTTTTAATATATTGTGGTGACCCACTCCTCTACGCAGTCCAGGTACATTTATTGGTGCGATTCATAAAAGTTCAGGGTTTTTAATATATATTGTGGTGACCCACTCCTCTACGCAGTCCAGGTACATTTATTGGTGCGATTCATAAAAGTTCTGGGTTTTTAAGATATTGTGGTGACCCACTCCTCTACGCAGTCCAGGTACATTTATTGGTGCGATTCATAAAAGTTCAGGGTTTTTAATATATATTGTGGTGACCCACTCCTCTACGCAGTCCAGGTACAATTATTGGTGCGAATCATAAAAGTTCAGGGTTTTTAATATATATTGTGGTGACCCACTCCTCTAGGCAGTCCAGGTACATTTATTGGTGCGATTCATAAAAGTTCTGGGTTTTTAAGATATTGTGGTGACCCACTCCTCTACGCAGTCCAGGTACATTTATTGGTGCGATTCATAAAAGTTCAGGGTTTTTAATATATATTGTGGTGACCCACTCCTCTACGCAGTCCAGAAAGATACCTTGTTGCAACGTTTTGGACTAATAACTATATTGTGAGGTGTTCAGAATACACTGTAAATTAGTGGAAATGCTTGTTATTGAATGTTATTGAGGTTAATAATAGCCTAGGAGTGAAAATAAGCCCAAAAACTTGATTTTTAAACTTTTTATGTTTTTTTGCAAAAAAATCCGAATCCAAAACCTTAAATCCGAACCGAGACCTTTCGTCAAGTGTTTTGCAAGACAAATCCGAACCTCAAAAATAACGAAAATCCGGATCCAAAACACAAAACACGAGACCTCAAAAGTCGCCGGTGCACATCCCTAGACAGGATACTAAAGTTCAAAATGTCTGCACAAATGTACTTAACGATTCAGGTTGGTAGTTATAATGTAAAATTGTGTCATGTGAATGGCAGAGACATTAGGTTGATTGTAGAAAATTGATCATACTGGGTCATGGCTTCAAAATGCCTACATATTTTACACCAGTTGCAGTGTCTCATGGTTTGTGTGAGTAAATGGTGCCTACCAAAGGATGCTCAACCTACAGTGTTCCTTGCTATGTATGGAAATACTTCAAACCAAGGTGATTTCATATGTTATATCTCAATAATGTAACACCAATCACAGGTTCTAAAGCAACTAATGGTCTAGTTTATTCCATTCAAAGTATGCACCAAGGACATGAATCGTACCTACCAATAAGTACTGGTCTGAATATGGGCATTTTTCTAAAATATAAGAAAGCTTTACCATTTTCTGATGGCACCCGGCCAGTGTTCCGCATTCACATTCACCCTGTTGTTTGCAAGCACACTTAATCAGCAGACATGGCCTAACTTTAGCAGAACAACTAAGATCAATGGTCAGCCCAGTCCTTCTTCCAATCTTTCAGATATTTCTGTAAAGAGCCTCAGGCTGTAGTGGTGTGTGCACTGTCTGCTGTGTGTCTGTATATTAATGTTTAGTATTACAAGACACAGTGAATATAGCTAACTATTACCTCAGTCAAAGAACAACACCCTGTTATCCTTGTAAATACACACCAACACTTTATCTAGTTAGACTAGTGATGGATGTCCAAGAGCTAATTTGTCTCAATAACTTAACAAGCCTATTTAAGGCACATTTGGGTGTGGCTCACAAACCAGCCTTTGCTAGATGTAAACCCCTATACCTGGGAGGTGAGTGCATCTGATTTTAACTGCATTTTAATAGTGTTTAAAGCATATAGGTCAGTGTAGGACCTGCATATAATGAGGTACCCTTGACGTGGGATGCAGGCTTAAGTCTTTTGATCAAAATATGAACTAATACCTCATGTTTTCATTTTGCTAGACACACACAGATATGCAGTTTAAAGGATAAGCGCTGACAACTTTCTTTCAATAACTTAACTACCTTGTAATGTTTGAATAATTCACAATGGTCTGAGCCTGGCCAAACATACAAAATCTATTAAAAATGTAAGTCATTAAGTGATTTTGAACATATCTGCCCATTGTGTTTGCTAGTGAACACTTGCATGTCTACACTTTTACAGAGGCCAGGTCAGTAGGCAGAGCCTCCCCTACAGCAGTTTGTTTAAACAAAGCTAGTTCTGGGTAATTGAAAAAGTGGTAAACACGAAAACACATTTATTGATGTCTGTTTTTACAGTTTGATAATACACAGACAGTTACCCATTTAATATAATTGACAACTATGAAGCCTCAGAATACCATGAAAACATTACCTACAGTGTATTTGTTTGTGTTACAGTGACTCATATCCAAACACAGTATGGTGGTGAGCACAGATCAGAGATTGAGTTGAATCCAGACATTAAGGGGCATATTCAATTCCGATCTGATCCGCGGTAACGCGCATTACCGCGGTAAATGTGCAGTACTGCCGGTAATACTGTGGAGGGCTTACCTGTCCGGGGCCATCGTCGTTCCTCGGGCGGCGGTTCCCTCGGTTCAGCCTGGATGGTGAGCCAATCAGGGCTCACCTCCCGGCCATTTGAAAGAGAAGAATGGCGGCGGGCCAATCCGGACCCGCCATGTCATCACGTGGCGTCGCGTCGACGCTACGTGACGACGTTAGCGCGGCGCCGACTATTTAAGTCGGCGCGCGCGCCGCCATGTTCAGTTCGTCGGCGGAGAGAGAGAGAAGACGTGTCGCGGAGAGCTGCGGGATCAAGACCAGAAGAGAAGAAGCCAGCGGAGACCAGCAGTGGCGGCAGAGAGCCCTTGTTAGGGCTAAGAGCGCCTCTGCTACCTGAAGAGCGGCGTGATCAAGACAAGAAGCCGGCGGCAGAGCGTGGAAGCAGCGGCAGACGGGGAAGGAGTCCAGGAGAAGCTCCCCGAAGACAGCACCAGGTAAGGCCTTTGCCAGGCAACCCCTCTCCCGGGCCTCAGGTATAAAAAGGGCACAAGGCCCTTAGGTAGTTAGTGGCCTAGAGGCCATAGGAAGGCCACAGGGCCTGGTTAGTGGCTGGTAGCCCGTAGGCTATAAAGGGCACAAGGCCCTCAGTCAGTCAGGGAGGCCACAGGCCTCAGGCAGGGGCTAGGACCCCTAGGTAGCAGGGCACAAGGCCCTAGTTAGTGGGCTCAGAGCCCTGAGGTAGAGAGGGGGCTGAGGCCCATTAATCAGAGCACAAGGCTCTGTGTGAAACTGGGCAAGAGGCCCATGGTGTGAAGGGCAGAAAGCCCTGGAGGTGGTGAGATAGAGGCGTGGGAGCCTCGTGAGTGTAGGCGCAGTCCTGTGTGAGGTGAGCACACGTAGTTAGGAGGTACAGTAGAGCGGAGGCTCCTGTGGTGCTGTAGCAACCGGCTGGTTGGCTAACAGCGGTGTGCTCTGGTAAGTAGCTTACAAAGTACTGTATATTGTATTCTGTCTGTGCGGCGGGTATTGTTGAATTACAGTATTTTGGGTGTGCTACGTATTTGTGTCCAGGGGCAAGACGTCAGGCCCCCATTAAAGGTAGGCTCTTGTTCCTGTGTTGTTTTGTGCTAACCCGCGCTGTGGGGACAAGTGTAGTTACCAGCATACACATAGTCAGGGGAGAACACACGTAGTTTTTCCTGTCCCTTAGGTCCCCGGGGTCACACTGATTCCCAGAGGGGGTGGCTGAGTGAGTTGGTGGCAGTGCAGCACACCTTGAGGCAGTTCCAGGGGCGGCCGTGGTTCTGATTGAGGGTCCCAAAGCCTGGTTCCGTGCAGGTGGACCTGTGGCTCCGGACGTAGGGACACGTGTGAGATACCCGAGTACAGGCAGTCGGGCGGTTCAGTTCGATCGGCTGTTCCGTGCAGTCGGCCCGCGGGTTAGTGTGCTGTTCCACTGAGCCTCAGCCGGGCTTGAAGCAGCCGGTCCTTAGGGTCCGTGGGTGACCCCATCGTAAGGAGACAGTCTCCTTGGTTAGACCTGGGTGAGGGGGTTAGAAACCGCCCTCCGGTTTAGTCCGTGAACACCGGCTGGTGTTCCCCGTAGTGTGTAAGTGAGCAGTTCCGTTAGAACGTTGTTAGGGTCGGGTCGCTGTTGTAGTCAGTCCAGTTTTGTGGGTGCCATCTTAGTCTCACTGAGAGCGTAGAGGGAGGCTGTGTGTTCTTGTCATCCACAGGAGTCGGGAAGGTGCAGGGGAACCGGATCGGAAGTAGGAGTGTACCGGTGAGTATCACGCTCGATTCCCCCTTTCGGTTAGGCCCTCACCGGCAGGTGTGTGAGGTACTTGAGGCGGGATTAGTCCTCGGACTAGTCTTGGTCTTAAGTGCCTGTAGTCCCCCGCGTCTTGGCAAGAGCAAAAGCGAGGAGGCGGCAAGTGGGCTTGGACTGAGAGTGTCCTTGTTCGTTGCCGTATTCTCGGACAGCCCTTACCTGGTAGGCTCGGTTTAACTGTGTTTTCCCTCTTAGGTGTTATCTGCGGGCGTCCGGAGAACTCCCCAATCAGGGACCGAGGTAGGATCCAGTCATCCACGCGGATCGTGGTAAATTCGGAGGTATTAGGAGTTAGTGGCCTGTGAGGCACATCTCCATTTAGGGACCTTACAATACGGTACCGCAATAACGCAGATCTTCGTACGCAGCCCTATGGGCTGCGAACGAAAATCCACGTTATTGCGGTACCGCGGATTAGGTCTGCGGCCGTTCCGGTGCGATCCCGCGGATCGGGATCAGAATTGAATATGCCCCTAAGCATTCACAGGACTAATGTGTGCTAGGGCAGACACTCTAGGATGAGATGGGGAACCAAAGTACATTTAAATGGTGTAGAGTCAGTTTTGGCCAAAATTAAACATTGATTTCAATATACAAGGCCAATCCTTAGGGCATAATGTGAAGGTTGGTATTAAGGTTAGGCCTTTTTAAACTCTCATTGTCAACAATTGGGTGGAGTGCTTGACCTGACTAATGTGATTGTTTAAAAAAGGAGTTATGTGTACACCTTCGCATTGTGACTTGGTTGTGCACAGTTCACATTTGAAATATAGGTAGTGATTTCATTTTGAACACAGTTCCTCTAGGTTCCAGGATGACTATGCAGCCATGGTATCTTCCTCACCAAGTAGCTACTTAAGCCCCAAAAATTAAGCTTAGTGTATGATGCAAATTTTATATAGTACTTTGGTGTAAAGCCCTATGCTTAGGATGTGCTTGGACATCTAGTAACGGATTGTGTGCCAGTGGTCATTACTTACTGCTTGCTAGACATTCCGGATGATTGGCACTCTGCTGAGTGAGAAGTCTGAAATTGTTGCCTCATAGTGCTATGATGTCTAACACTTGGAAAGTACTTGTGAATACCTTACATTTACACACATGTAGAAGCAGGCATTGGTGTTATGATGCCACAAATTATCCCTAAATATTATTTACACACACACACACTGACAGATCCGACTTGAAGATATTCCCATCCTGATTGTGGCTTAATTTGGAGGTTTGGCCCTTTCAGAGGCCATTAGCAATGTGAATGCTATTGCCAAGTAATGATACATTCTGACACCAAGATCCAATCTGAAATTTGGATCCAAACTACTTGGAGCACAGATTGTGAAGGTCACATAAACATGTCCAGTGTGTGCAGTCTAACAATGTGTGTCTTTAGACATAATTTAGTAGATTACAAAGTGTGTATCTGTGTGGGGCTGGAATTGAACATTGCATGACTGGACCAATAAATAATATAGGTGTTGTGTAACATATCACAAATAGCTTACAAAGACAATCCACACTGAAAATGGAGGATAGTGTCATTGTTTATCTGGTGTCCCAAAGTGTATTTAAAAGTAACGTGGTGACGGATTACAAAAGATGGTCAACTTGCGTCTGACACCAAGGCATTGAACTGGATTGATTGTGTGGGCTTTGTGGTTGCCATTTGGCTGTGGGCCTGATTTTAAACAAAGTGGCAATTGGGGCAGAAGTCTATTTTAGCCCTGTAGTTTGGAAGAGGTACAAGGCTAGGAAGTGTTGTGGCCAACTCTTCAAACATTTAAGGGACAATATTTTACAGAGGATAATTCAAAATGTAGAGGTTTGTGTTCACGTACAATGTTGAACTTGCAGCATACAAAATCCAAACACTTGGCCAGAAAACAAGCAACTAGACATACAAACCTCCAAAAAAACCATAATGGGAAATAGGTAAAAACCAGTACAGAGAGTGGGTTTTTAGGCTACGGTCTCTCTGTGGCAAAGGACAAAATAACCACACATGCAATCAATATATTGTACAAGTAGAAATGTGCCGAAATGGGCCCCAAAGCACTATGTATGGATTGTTGTGTATGACAAGAGGAAGCACAGCAGTGTAGTAATCAGTAGATACTTGCTTGGGACTGTTTGATGACACTATTGCAGGTTCAGATTGATTGATTACATACATGATTTAAAACTTGCAACAAAATACATAGCAAAAAAGTCAGTGGTCTGTGTGGCAAAGTTCCTTGGATGAAGAGCTGACAATCTAGCCAAAGTGAAGAAATACATAAGCAGGCTTCAACATGTAGGGAAACTTGAAATGCAGAACTCCAAATTCCAGGCCAACGTGCCCTGTTGAATGTCAAACAAACAATTACTAAGGCAATATAAGCTCACAATGAGCTTTCATTTATGTACTTTTTTTATGCCTTGGTGCACATGAAGGTGGCCACTGTATTGTAATGTGAAAAGTGTCTGGTAATGTTCTACACAGTATTCTCTGTAGTAGTGGCTTGTGTGTTTGAGCTATATCTTAGTTTCAGAGTGTGGATTGTGTTGATTTTGTCTGGAAAGTACCCCAAAACCCATAAGTAACACAAATAGCACATTGACTAATGTTGACTTAGCAGACCCACAAATGTAATGGTTACAAACGTCAATATTGTATGCAGCACACACACTTGACAATTACATGTTATTGATGCAAACACTATAGATAGTTACATTTGTCAACTGCCTTCACCATGGCCACATCCTCCAACTCCAAAGGCAAGTGCTATGGCACTTAGGCCAGGACAATACCCTTGAAGGGGGAAACAGCCTGTATTTAGAAACCAAAAGCATTACTTTAACAAATGTGCCATTCTCAACACTGTAATGGGTCCAAATTGAAATATAAACTTCACATGCCTTCATGGACTCTGTTAGGCTAGATTTTAACTAAAAAATCTTAAGATTTTAAAGCTATTTGCCATTGACGTACTAGACCATTCTGGCCTTTAATAAATTAGCTTAAACAAGCAGCATATGTGTAATGTTCGGACAGTTCAAAATGAACTCTACATTTCCCCACAAGGACGTTGATGTTTACACATTAGACAGTAGTTGCAATCAACCACATTAAGGCATTTTTCAGCTAAAAGAATGACATCAAACTTAGAGGCATTTAAAGAGAAATCCTAAAAACATTTTCTAAAACACTTACAGGTTAACATTGATTTTCAATAAGGCCAAATGGAACACATTTCATTAGGATACCACCACATGTATATTTTTAAAGACATTTGGTGGGTTCATACATTTGTGATTTGTATTTTGGGTTACCTTGCTCATTATTACAGCAGAGAGCATTGGTGTCTTAAATGAAACAGTACCAATAACTGCTTTACCTCAAAAATACCTCTCCACCACATACTGCCTGAAGTTGGACCCAGGCACTGATTCCCGAGGGGTGTCTTCCAGATCTTCCTCCTCCTCCTCCTCCATCCCAGCAACATCGTCCGTGACCCCTGGAGCCAGACTCCGGATGCAAATATTGTGAAACGCCACAAACAGAGCTAGGCTCTGGCAAACTTTTCTCAGCTCGTACATCAGTGCACCACCAAACCGGTCAAGGCAGCGAAATCGCACCTTTAACACGCCAAAAGCCCTTTTAATGACCAATCCACATGAGCCGAGTTATATGCTTATTCACGCTCTGTGCGTGGGTTCAAGATCGGAGTAAGGAGCCAAGGGCAGGAGGGATACGTATGGTCTCCTATGTAGGATGAGAGGAAAGACATAATAAACAAACATTAATACACTTTAACAGTAACAACTGACCAGCGTCAATAGGCAACCATACTCAAATATGGCTCATATGTTAACTCAATGGTAAATAGTTTGGTAAGTGAGTAATATTACTGTATAATGATCATCCATTGTAAAATAAGTACGTCCAAGAAATCCCAACAAAAAAATATCATGTAACATTTTCCTTTATTTTTAACATTTCAGCTAACCTTAACTGTTAGGTCTGTTTGTGTAATCGGCCTACATTACCATGAACTTAACCAAATGTGGCCAATTTGATTTTACAACTGTATAGTTGGACCAACTATAAATAAAAGGCACATGCACTATATGACACATTGTGTAAAGCCAACATCTCCTGTAAAAGATAACATTTACGGGAAATAACTATAAAATACATTATTAGGAACAAAAACCTCTAAACTGAGTCAATACATTAGAGTAATTACCAAGAAGCCACTCATCTCCATGTGGCCTGACACCCCCTTGCCTCCTCATCGAGTGGCAGATGGATAAACTGTGAGAGCCATAACAGGAACGCCGTTAGCACAACCTTCAGCACGCGGCTGAAGGTGGCTTGGGACATACCTGCCGCGACCCCCACTGTGGTCTGGAATGAACCAGACGCACAGAAATGCAGTACCGCCAAAAGTTTGGTCAAAGGCGGTACTGCTGTCGGGATGTTACGCATTGGCTCCAGGTCACGCTGCACAATGCGCAGGGTGTCCAAGATCACATGCGGAGGAAGCCGATAGCGGCGGACAACCTCCGCATCCGACATCCCAAAGAGGCTGACACATGGCCTGAAGACGGGCTCGGACGGCGATGTTGTACTAGTTGCTGGTTTGGACGAGGATCAGGCCCCCCATGAAACAGATTGTAGTCCCACTCCAGGATCCCCTGTGTGTGTGTGTGACAAAAGCCTGAGTTAACAAACAAAACAGTAGGTGACACATTTGCAGCTTTGCATTTTCACTGTAGCCTCCAAATATGAAACCAATACTTACAATAAAGTGAAGATTCATCTTCCAGCTTGTTGGGACAAAGTGCAGTCAAGATTTAGGTAAATTTTCATACAATTTAGAAAAAAAAAAAATACTCCTGCCCTATTGAATGAGCAAACACCACCTCACCATATCGAAACCCCACAGAAGTGCATACCAAAGGGATACTTACCAGAGCCAAACACCAAAGTCACCTTGTGCAAATGCAATTTGTTACATTAAAATTTGTAAGGTGTAAACTGTGAAACACGGAATAAAGAGAGTTACGAAAATAGTGACGTAGGTTTTGTTTTTGCTACCAAAATCCAAAAAAAACATAGTTAAATCCTTAACACACCACATCAAATAGCACCTGGCCCTAAATAATGCAAAACAAAACAAACAAAACAGTGGGTGGCACTCAATACTTACCACACAAACAGACGCCAAGTTGCTTCTTAATAGAATGGTCACACACAGACCTCTGACAACTCAAATCTGTTGGGGAGGGGTAGCAGGTAACAAATAAAGGCATGAATAGTAGGGATGTGCACCGGCCACTTTTGGTGTCTCGTGTTTTGTGTTTTGGATTCGGATTTGCTTGAGGTTTTGGGTTCGGATTTGTTTTCGGAAAACACTTGACGAAATGTTTTGGTTCGGATTTAAGGTTATGGATTCGGATTTATTTTGAAAAAAAATAAAAAGTGTTAAAATCAAGTTTTTTGGTTTATTTTCACTCCTACGCTATTATTAACCTCAATAACATTCAATAACAATCATTTCCACTAATTCCCAGTCTATTCTGAACACCTCACACCTCACAATATTGTTTTTAGTCCAAAACGTTTCACCGAGGTAGCTTTCTGGACTGCATAGTGCAGTGGTCCCGATACACAATTTGGTACCGGGGCCACAATACCTCCGCCTTCAAATGGTCTGAATTCCACTGCACAGCTGCCTGCTCCTACATCCTCTGCAGCATATACAGGGTGTAGTTGGAGCGTGTCAATACCACTTGTTTTTGACGATGACAGGTCATTTTCATTAATTTATGATTTGGCAGCAACAGTCAACGTTGTTTAATATCTGATACGCCTCTATCTGGACTGCATAGTGGAGTGGCCCCGGTACCCAATTTGGTACCGGGGCCACAATACCTCCTCCAACTTTCAAGTGTAGTGTTTATAATTTATAAAAACTACAGTAGTTATAGCACGTCAATACCTCTTGTTTTAGACGACCATGGTACAGAGCATTCATCATTGAGACCCCATCAAGTATGTGAAAGACAGACAGGGTCAAAGTGTTATTTGTTGACTTTGTTAACCCAAAAATTGTCTCTGTTGCAAATATTCGTGCAAAGAAGAGTGACTTTTTCTATTAAAGGCTCAAGCTTTCAAGTGTAGTGTTTCTAACTTATAAACACTACAGTAGTTCAAGCACGTCAATACCTCTTGTTTTAGATGACCATGGTACAGAGCATTCATCATTGAGATCCCATCAAGTATGTGAAAGACAGACAGGGTCGAAGTGTTATTTGTTGACTTTGTTAACCAAAAAATTGTCGGTGTTGCAAATATTCGTGCAAAGAAGAGTGACTTTTTCTATTAAAGGCTCAAGCTTTCAAGTGTAGTGTTTCTAACTTATAAACACTACAGTAGTTCAAGCACGTCAATACCTCTTGTTTTTGATTATGACAGGGCATTTTACTTTTGGTTTAATTTGTTGAATTTGTTTTTATTTTGTTTTACTTTGTGCTCATGGCAAACGAGCAATTTTGCGGGCCACCGCAAGCATCTCCTGCACACCCCTGTCACTCTTCAGGTAATGCTGCACCACCAAATTAACGGTGTGGGCAAAACATGGGACGTGCTGGAAATTGCCCATATGCAATGCCCGCACAATGTTACTGGCGTTGTCTGACACCACAAATCCCCAGGAGAGTCTAAGTGGGGTAAGCCACTGCGAAATAATTTCCCTCATTTTCTCTAATAGGTTGTCAGCATTGTGCCTCTTATTAACGCCTGTAATACACAATGTTGCCTGCCTTGACACGAGCAGACGTTGTGTAGATGCTGCTACTGATGCAGCTGCTGCTGTTGCTGCGGAAGGGGATGCATCTACCCAGTGGGCTGTCACAGTCATATAGTCCTTGGTTAAGTGGACAGTGGGTACAACCGCATTTTTAAGAGCATTGAGGACACTTGCTCGTACTTCTCTGTACATCTTTGGTATCGCCTGCCTAGTGAAGTGGAATCTCGACAGCATTTGGTACCGGGGACACAATACCTCCATCAACCCTCTAAATCCCACTTCACTGATGGCGGACACCGGGCGCACGTCTAACACCAACATAGCAGTTACAGCCGCAGTTATACGCTTTGCAATAGGGTGACTACTATCGTATTTTGTGGTCATGGCAAATGACTGTTGGATGGTCAATTGTTTTTTGAAAGACGTAGCGGTCTTACGACTTCCCCTCTGGGAAGATGACCGACTAACAGCAGCAACAGCAGCAGTGGCAGTAGTAGGCGTATCACTGCAGGATTCCTCGGATGAATCCCGTATAGAAGAGGACTCAGTCTGGCTGGTGACATGGCCTGCAGTTCTAAATCTGATGGAGATTGTGGAGGAAGTTGACGAGGAGGGTGTTGGTGGTGTGTATCCAACAGGACCAAGGGATTTAGGTGTCCCTGTACTGATGACGGTCCTAGGCCCAGTTCCTGAACTAACCACTGAACTATGAAGGTTATTCAGGTGACGTATAAGGGAGGATGTCCCTAGGTGGGCAAGATCCTTACCCCTGCTTATTTGAGCTTTACATAAGCTACATATGGCCATACATTGGTTGTCCGGATTTGGATAAAAATTACTGCAGACCGAAGAGGTGCATTTTTTGGTCTTCTGACCAGGCATGACGATGGGCTTTCTCATCCCATGGACATCAGCTGTTTCCCCCCCTGGTGCCTCATTTACAATAACCACATCACCATCCTCATCATCAAGTTCCTCCACAGCGCCAGCTACATCAATAGCCTCCTCCCGGTGTACAACATTGACACCTTGATTATCCAAATCTGGATCTACACTGTGGGTGATCCTTCCAACATATGCAGAGGGTGTGCTGCAAATGCTGGATGGAGTCACCTCTTCCCGTACAGTGATGGGAAGGTCAGGCTTCACAACCACCAACACCCTTGGACTCGCCTTGGGGATTTGTGATGTCATCTGTTTAGAAGGC
Organism: Mixophyes fleayi; assembly: GCF_038048845.1. NCBI lineage: Eukaryota > Metazoa > Chordata > Amphibia > Anura > Limnodynastidae > Mixophyes > Mixophyes fleayi. Next base: position 211,356,684 of record NC_134402.1, on the reverse strand, counting down.
AGAGTTCTTTGCTGTTTTATTGTTGTTGCTGACAGCATAACTCTCTTAAATTTTTTGTAGGGGGGTAGGAGGAGGGCTTAGATCCTTGGGTGAAGCTGGACCACTAGTCATGAACACGGGCCAGGGCCTAAGCCGTTCCTTGCCACTACGTGTTGTAAATGGCATATTGCCAACTTTACGTTTCTCCTCAGATGATTTTAAGTTTCTCTTTTTGCTACTTTTTGAGAACTTGGGCTTTTTGGATTTTACATGCCCTGTACTAGGAGATTGGGCATTGGGCTTGCCAGACGACGTTGATGGCATTTCATCGTCTATGTCATGACTAGTGGCAGCAGCTTCAGCATTAGGTGGAAGTGGGTCTTGATCTTTCCCTACTTTATCCTCCAAATTTTTGTTTTCCATTATATGTAGCACAAGAGAGCGTACCTCTAAGCCACACACACTCGGCAAAGCCTTTAAAAATTATATGCGGCACAGGAGAGTACCACTGGACTTATACTACTGAATCATTGAACTTTGTAATATTGCAGTACCACTGGACTTATACTGCTGAATCAGTGAACTTTGTAATATAGCAGGACCACTGGACTTATACTGCTGAATCAGTGAACTTTGTAATATAGCAGTACCACTGGACTTATACTGCTGAATCAGTGAACTTTGTAATATAGCAGGACCACTGGACTTATACTGCTGAATCAGTGAACTTTGTAATATAGCAGGACCACTGGACTTATACTGCTGAATCAGTGAACTTTGTAATATAGCAGTACCACTGGACTTATACTGCTGAATCAGTGAACTTTGTAATATAGCAGTACCACTGGACTTATACTGCTGAATCAGTGAACTTTGTAATATAGCAGTACCACTGGACTTATACTGCTGAATCAGTGAACTTTGTAATATATCAGTACCAATGGACTTATACTGCAGGATTGTTTTTGGATATTTTTTTTTAATTATTTTTTTTTATAACTTTTTTTAAATTTTTTTTTAACTTGGGAATAATGGGGAAATAACAATGCCCTTAGAAGGACAAAGCACAGGACACAGCACCACTGGACTGAGCAGAACACAGCACAGCACAGCACAGCACAGAGCTGAACAGCACAGCACAGAGCTGAACAGCACAGCACAGCACAGCACAGCACGAGATATAGCAGGACAGAGAACCACCTAACACAACCTCCCTCTACCCTGATCAATGCCCAAGTGAAGATGGCGGCGACTAGCGGGGAATTTATAGGATTCTGAGTATCACGAGATCCGACAGCGGGATTATGACTCAGAGCCTCGGTTTCAGTTTTGCAATTGGCGGGAATACCTGGATCTGTCTCGGATCCGGCTCGGATCGGCAACTTTCGGGTGGGCTCGGATTTCAGATATCCGAGCCCGCTCATCTCTAATGAAAAGGGGAACAAATTTGTCAACATTATTGAAGTCTGGATGCAGTCCCTGTATACACAGCGCACGAATGTATCTAACTCCAAATGTAAACAAACACTTTACTTCTAACATCCAAAACCCACTCTCTCAAAAAGTTTGTAAACCCCTTTCAGCACCAAGTTAAGTAGCTAAAAACATACAGTATGAATAGGTTATCAAGCTATCAAAACACATAGCAATGCTTTGGTAACTACTTAAACATAATGAAGGTTGTCAAATGTACTGCTGTAAACACCTAGACCCAGCATTTGTCCATCTGCATTATACTCACCCAGACCACTGAAACTCCCAACAGCACTGAAGTTTAACTCAAGGTTGATGATGTTATTGGTGAACATGAAGTGTTTAAATGTTGTCTGAGCTTAAAGACATGTGTTGGACGGATGAACCTGTTAGACACGAAGAACTGTAGTAGAATATTCTATATTGTTGATACATGTTCTATCGTACCCTGTACCATTCCAAATAATGCATTACATGTTTTATTGCACCCTTGAAGGTTATTTCCAAGTTTCAGAGGTATACGGTCTATAGTAAAAGTAAATATTGTTTCTAGGATTAAGACTCTCTCTTATGGTAACCTGTCTGGGATCTACAGACAGCGTGGTCATACACCAAGAGGGACTTACATTACATAGCAATGAAACGTGATATTGAGATCCTGCATATAAAATCTTTAAGGTGATAGTTTATTGTACTATCAAAGGCTGGAACTGTCAAAGTCATATAATTTGATGAACGAAAGTATATTGGTTAATATTGTTTTACCGTGCGATTGTGATCAGTACGCCACATAACATGTGGCACGGCGCGATCGCACGATAAAATACGCACACATACACTCGCATTTTCTCATTCATTTATTTATATATTTCATATATATAATGGTTCCATTCCACACTGATTCATGAGCAGATGGTATTTAGTTTATAGTTATATATATTAAGGTTATATATACACTTTAGTGATATTTAAGGTTCAGGTTACAGGAAACATGTCATGTTTAGTATCATTTTAATCCCCTCTATGACCGCAGTTGTCCGGTTCATTCGCACATTGCATACTCTAGCTAGCGATGTTAGGGAATAAATGTTTAAAATGTTACTGACTGTGTATTGTGAATAGACTAGCTTAAACTGGTTTCTGGGTGGAAGAATCATCTGGAATGTTGACCCTCACCCTTGGAGGGGGTTGTTTGAACTGGCCTATGACCTGCATTACACTGGACCCTCCTGAAGCCTGGACCGATAGAAGCAAGCCACATAATCTGTATTGATTCTCTCTAACACTGAGTGTATATAATACAGCTTTGCTGGGACCAGCTGCAGTCATCTCTGACCACAGTCGTCTGGAGTGAAGTACTGTAGTTGGTATCAGCGAAGCACAGCTGAGCGCAGCGAAGGATGCGGCGGTATGTATGTATTTGGTATCGGCAGTACAGTATTATAATTATGTATTGAACTGCTAAAACTTTTGCTTCTGCTAAATAAATTGTTTGTGCTTTGGAAACACAAGAAATCGCTTAGACAATGCAGGCAAAAGGATTATTGTCCATCATTCCTGTATGAATGTACATTACACCAGGGGGGTCACATGTGTTAAGATAGGGAAAAAGTCCACAGATAGAGCTCTATGTTTAACTACAAAGGACTGGTGATTGTGTATTTAAATGTAATGGGCTTGATTCATTAAGAAAAGTAAGGCAAAGAAAATTAGTAAGTTTTCCTGAACAAAACCATGTTACATTGCAAAGGTTACTGTAAGAGGATGGACTGCCTATGCCACCCTGTCTATTGTTGCTGGGATCCAGCTGGGCTCACTTCACCACCTTTCCCATTCGTTATTCCAAATGCGCCCTCTAACCACAGTAGGAGGGGCTTACAAATGCTGCCACCACTGGACTCCTTACCGGCATCCAGTACCTGGTTTGTTGTCGGTAACTGACGCTGCTAGTGTACCCCATTACTGTTGTACAGAACTGGAACTCCAGACCTCTTCCTATGGATCAGGGTTGCTGTGGATGGATCCCCCCTGGCCTATCACACTGACCAGAGCTGCTGGGTAGCGGGCAGAGCGGTGGTACCAGAAAGCTGGGTCCAAACCTCAGAACAGCCAGGAACGGATTAGAGTTGGGTCTGATCTGTACGTCACAGGGATAGAGAAGTTTTCAAGCAGGTCTTGGAAGCAAGTGATGTTTATTTGCTCACTCTGGTTGGAGGTCCAGTGAGCAGGTCAGATGGAACAAGAAGAACAATTTTCAATACACACAGTGCTTTTTCATACAGTTTTGGACACAGCCTCACAGAGTAAGCCAGCCCCGTGAGGTTTGAGTTATTTTTAGTATCAGGATGCAATATGTTTACCCAAACATGGATTTACATGCAATGCAAAGCTAACAATATGTACACTTATCTGTGATATCCTAAAACTTGCTGTGATTTCCTGCATTTTGTTTTAGACACAAAGAAAATCTAACAGCAAGTCTAATTTAACCTTCCTGTCCCTCCAGGTGTTAGACCCTCACACATCAAAAGGTCTAATTAACATGAAATTAACATCGGTCCTTTCTTCAGACAGTTGCAGAATACACATTTCCTCCACTTAAGAATTCCCAAAGAAAAGTTACAAAACCCCAAACAAGTCATTTCTCTACACCAAAATATACAAAAGGCTTCCTTAACAAATGCTTATGCAATGAGATAAATACCTCAGAAATAATGCATTTCTTCTAGCAAAGTTAAAACAAAAACAAATTTCCTCCCCTGGTCTCAGAAATAAAGATATTTCCTTTACCAAAATGCACACAATATCAAAAATAAGGACATTTGCAATGATATAAATAAGCGCCCTGCACTATTTTCTTTAAATACATTTATACCATAGGTTATTTATAAGTGATCCAGTCACAGGTGCATATTAGTTTATTATTTTGCACATAAGTTAAATACTGTGTTTTTTCATGTAGCACACACTGAAATTTAAAGTTGATCTAGGACATGCCATTCCCCAACTATAAATCTGTCCCCACATTTTAAATTTAGCCCCCCCCCTCCAATTCAACATGGTTTTGCCAAGGTGCAAAGTTACTCATTTTTTTTGCTTTATTTTCCTTAATGAATCAGGCTCAATGTGTATGGATTGTGATCACTCCTGTTTAAACAAACTTTGCTGTGTAGCCATAGAACAATTCCTGTCCCTGTATCAAGAGCAAATCATCTGCTATCTTTAAAAAGGTAAACACAAAGGTCCTGAAACTCCTGAGAAAGTCATTTCTGCCTTTAAAAATGAGCTCCAGAGAACAGCAAATTGGCATCCTTACTCGAGTAATAACTGTAGTCAGACTGGCGTTGAGATCTAGGTCTCTGCCAGGAGACAGTGAAGGGACAATCTGTCTCTGGAGTATTGCATTTATCCTGATTTACTCTCTCTCTAGGTCTTGGGGAGCTGTGTGTCTGCCAAAAGCAGAGTGACAGTGACTCAGGACCGCTGCCTTGCTGGTAGCCTTAAAGGGGAGAGGATCTGAGTCCCAGGAGAAGCTTGGATGGACAGCAACCCCTGAGAGTGACTAGTATACTGGTGAGGTGTTTGATTGTACCCTGTTTATTGTCTGTGCCAGACTGTAGTGCTATTTGTTGCAGATTATTATTAAAATATTAGTATTGCTGTTTGGTGCTACCATTTTGTTAAATAAATCTATTTATTTTATTTTGGATATTTACCTTGGTGATTTTTAACCTTGGATAGGTACCAGGTAGGCCAACTGTGCGGCACAAAGCAATACATTAAGCCCGGTATCATCACGGATGTTTTAAAAATGGGAGGCCATTTGGGGGTTGTTGTTCATAGAGGTGCCTTAAGTAAGTGTGAGTAGGGTATGATCTAAGTTTATGTAGGTAGGTTTGGGTTGGTAATTCATGTGTGTATTTAGTACTTGGAGCAATGATATGATTCAGTGGTTTGGTCTAGTATTGTGGTGTAGTTCAGCTATAGGGGCGTCTGGGGAATATCTGGCGTGGTACACTTTATCAGCAAAAAAATATTAGGTGTAGGCCTATTTTAATATCTTCCATGTCCCTGACTGTTTTTTTCTTTTTGGTTTCTAATATATTTTTGCTGAGTGTGTTTAGTCTTTTGTTTTGGTTCTCCATTGCATTGTTTTGGGGGTCTGTCATCTCTAGTTTGTTAATTAATGCTTTTTGTAGCTTAATTTCTACTTCCAGTTCTTCTAGTGCTACACTGTGTTGTTGGACTAGTAATTTTATTAGGTTTATGGAACAACTTTCTAGTTCACTGTTGGCCATTTTTGTAGACGTAGGATATGTTTAATTTCTATGTTCTTGTTGAGTGTTTTCATGTCCGAATATTTTTTGATTTCCTTAATAAGGAGTTACTTTATTTCCTTATATAAGTCTATATTAGGGATTGGGGGTTCCATGTAGAGTCTAAGTCAGAGCTGTTTTGGCAGCACGAGGGGTACATGCACAATATTAAGCAGGTGGTTTTAATGTTGTGGCCAATCGGTGTATCATTTGGTAAATGCCCGTTTTTCTACTGCACTCTGATTAAAGTTTTTTCTGTTTAAATCTTTGAGAATTGATAGAGGATTGGTGGAAAGTCTCCATTTCTTCAACAATATTGATTTTGCATACATACATATCTGTTTTACTTGAAGTCAAGTAAGCTTATCCACATCATGGGAACTTCAGAGAGAATCTCCACACATCAGGGACCTGATTCCTCATGACACGCATTCTAAGCGAAACGTGCGCTCTGTATTACACGCACATATTTAGGCTTTCCGTTTGCCCAAATTCATCAAGGCAAAGATCTCAAGATCTGTGCCCTGTTGAATTCAGGTGCAGGGCTGCTCTGTTCAGCCCTACTACACAGGATACTGCAGGTATGTATGTAATTGTCAGCAACTGCACTAGTCTGAGGATTCAGAGGCATTACAGCCACCATACCCATAGGCTCTATACTGTGTAAAACCAAAGAATTTTAAGAAAAATGCGTGGGGTATTCCACCTACTAATGATATTAACCTTTGTGTTGCCAGCCTAGTGCTTATAGTCGCAAAAGGGGGGAGGGGTAAAGTGTGGGTTCCCCAACTTCATGAAAACCAGCACTAGGCAAGCCAGTCAGGGCTGGTGGCATTATAGCAGGAGTGCACACAGCAAGCGGTCCCCCTGTCATAATGACAAACCAGCACCAGTTTGTTCAGCACACCACTGAATTTCCTATGGAGTGAAAAAAGAAAATGTGCAGGCACTCCCTCTAAGGACAATCAGCCCCATGCTGAAAGCACTAGGGCTCTCCCCACTCCCCTAGTCTGTGAGTGTGGAGCAATTGAGTGTGAAAGAAAGAAAATTAATGTATAAAACACTATTTCTACAAGTCTCAGCCAGCCCAGGCTGCCATTATTCTGCACATGCTGGTGCTTGTAGAACTATAAGCACCAGCATACCCATGGTAGCCAGGGCATAATGGCACTTGGAGAACCACAGGTGCCAGCATGTCCTGACAACCAGGGCCTGGTGAGCCATGTAGTCCAACAAAGTAAAATTTAAATAAAACACACCCCTGTTTGAAACCACATTAGTTTAATAAAAATAAAAAACCCTAAACTAAAGTGTAAATAAATCAGACACCTCATTTAAACCACATATTTTTATTAAAAATAATTAAATCCCACATGTACTTACCATCTGCTGTCTTCATCTGTAATGGATCCAATCTTGTAAGCTTTTACTCCATAATGCTTTAGTCCATTAAAAAAAAAAAATATTCCCAGGTCCTGCAGCTGTTCAAAAAAAAAATAACATCCAAGGTCCTGGAGTTGTCCATTATAAATAATACCTCAATATATTCCAAATTGATTGCATTTAAAAAAAATCTTCTTTTATTCTTTCACGAAGCTCAAATAAGCTGCAGGATTCAGCTTGGCAAAATTAAAAACCCATAAACAGGACGATGTTAACTATTATCCTCTATGGAGAATCAACCGCACAGAATTAAATATTCACAGACTCAAAGTCTATTTATATGCAAGGAGAATTTTCGACGCCGTCATGGTAAACCCCCTAGCATATAAATAGACCTTCACTGTAGGTGTTATCAGTGCTGGTATTGAATCCAAGATAATGGCAACACCTTCTTTTTTTGGCCGACTTTTTGACGTGCTTTAATTTCAGTTAATGAGTTTAAGTTTGATATGGTTGTTCAGTGCAATCATAGATTGCCCTCAAGGTTAGTATGTAAATCTTGTGAATATGGGGGTAATAAAAAAATGCTGAACAACATTAAAGTCTCCAAAATCACTCCAGGTTCAAGTTCCTAGAGATCATAAGCACCATTACTGTCAATGGCTGGATTCCAGTGATTAACGTTGTGGATTTGGGGAAATATTTAACTCAGAAGGTGCCTCATACTATTAAAAAAAAAATTATCTAGTTGCTTTTAATATACCTTGAGGCTGGATATCTTGATGTATTTAAAACATTTCCCCCTATCCAGAGAGCTTGTAAAATATGGCCATTCAGAGTGCTCCACCCACCAGAAGTCCTGGGAACTTATATACTTAAATAGCGAGAAGCATTAAATTTGATCTGCCCATGCCCCACTACCTATTTACCCTCTACACAGTTTACTGTGATATCACACAACTGAGTCACACTGACTGCTACATGTAGTTCAGACTGACAGCATGTAAAAGAACCCATGTTTACTCCATAATTGCACATGATATCTTCTTATTCTATTTCTGGATATGCTTGTTACCATATGCATTTACAATTTCCCTCTTATGACACACCTACTTCAGTCCTTTAAACCTAATTTACTGTATCACACAGATATCTATATATAATATCTACTGTCATGAACATAGAGAACTTACAGTTATAAGGGTTAACCCATCACATAATTGTGGGGAATAAGGCCTAAATAATAACTGCAGTGTTTGATATATAAACTGAATCCATTGATAATTTGAGCTACTATGGTGTAAAATGTAAAGTCAGAAGGACTGTTGTATGTTTACTTGGTAGCTCTGCACATCCCAGTGTTAGAAGATAGCAGTGTCACATGTGGCAGCTTCAAAGGCCCCTGCAGTGAGCTATACCCTGACAGTTGGCTTTTGGACACCTGAATAGACTTTTTGGAGACGTTCACAGCTTGACATGCTTGCAGACAAAGGCAGCATTTGAAGGCTGCCTATACAGGTATATAAAAATATGAACTTCAAAGGAAATGTCTTTGTATTTCATATTTTGGGAAATCTGTGTGCCACTCCATACTGAGGGGAAAAAACCCACACCTGGGTTGTGAATTATACTTACTAGCGGTACCCGATAACAGCTATAATCACATGTCTTTGGTAAAGGTATGTCACATTGTTATATTTCCATCATGTTTGGTATTTAAATGTGTGGGAGATTATGACTGGTTTATTGAAGGGAGAGTTATGTCTCTGGTAGTTACCTTTGGTAACTCTTCACATATATATCCCAAAGGTATTACCTTTGGAATATTTTTGAGCAAACTATAGTGACACCCAGGGGACATTCCTGCTGCCCTATTAGCATCAACACTGCCCCTGTGAAGGCCTTCCATTTCATTTTGCTTAAAAAACCTGTGTTGTGAAGGGGCAAACTGTAAGTCTTTTGGGAAATCAATCATTATTGATAAGCTGTCCATCTTCACGCCAATTTCCCTTGGACAGAATATACCACTTATCTGTAATTTATACTCTGAATTCAATGCCTTTATTTTAAACGGTTTTGCTTGTTATGTATGTCATGTCATCTTAGTTGTTTTTAATAACCTGTAAGCATTGTACATTTTGTATATAAAATCTAAAAATTTAATAGTTCATGTCCTCATTGCTCTAAACAAATTAATTGCCTATGTAGAAGAGACAAATTGCTTGACCATGCTAAACCTTTCATTGCTGAGGTGTGAATTGTAAATACATTTGTATACCAAGCCTAGTGTGTGCCTGCATGTACATTTGTGTCAGAGCCTTGAGGGGTTAAGGATTAACCTTTTGGTTGCTGGTGTGTGCCTTGCTAACTGTGTGTAACAAGGAGTGCTCATTGTGTGCCAGTGTGGGACAGGATATTGGGGTCCTATTGCCCTTATTTAATAGGTGGTGGCAAGACCAAAGTGGGTGTGGGTGTGTGAATGCTGTTTGGGGGTGATTTAGCAAATCGGTAGCCTGTGCAATAGGTGAGAAGAAGATTGAGTGCTGGGATCGTGTGTAACCCCATACCGTAAACACTTCCAAGTCACAAGTGCGCAAAGTGCGGTTTGTGACTGGTAAAGGTAGTAAGGATAGGTTTTCCTGACAAAATAGAGGTTATATATTGTCTGACTATTTGAATATATGATAAGATATTATATCAGGGAGTAGCTAGAGGGACTTATCCCTGAAATCGACTGTATCAATACATTATAAATTCATAATCACAACACAGATATATATGTATGAAATACAATATTTACTTGTACAATAATGTAATAATATATTTTCAATAACAATCTTACACACATGGTACATATATTAATATTTGTCATTAAGGAACTTAGGCAAGAAATTGCGTAGTTTTCTGGACAAAACCATGTTAAAATGCAAGTGGTGCAAATTAGTTTATTATTTTGCACTTAAGTTAAATACTGGCTGTTTTTTCAAGTAGCACACAAATACTTGATAGCTTATATGTACACTGAAATGTAAAGGTGATATTTGTATGCTACATGGAAAAACAGCCAGTATTTAAGTGCTAAATAATAAACTAATTTGCACCCCTTGCAATGTAACATGGTTTTGTCCAGGAAACTGAAATAAGAATCCTCTTCATGTAAGATCCTTAATGAATCAGGCCCATGTTTTTTCCAGAAAACGTACTCAAATTCTTGCCTAAATTCCTTAATGAATAAGGCCCAATATATTATTCATTTCTTGCTATATATGTATATATGCCTGCGTGTGTGTGTGTATGTAACGCAGAATTCATTACAATTCACATGTTGACTGAATGATCTCCATCTTAATCCTAATTGCACTATAGATCTATATATCACTATTCCAGTACATATACTCATAATGAAACTTCTTCTTCTTACTAGAGATGTTCACTGACCCTTGTGTTTTGGTTTTGGATCTGGATTAAGTTTGTGTTTTTTTTGGCAAAACCGCCCTCACGTGTTTGGTTTTGGATCTGTATTTTTTAGAAAATTAGCTAAAATATGCAAAAATCACATAATTTACTATTTTTTTTTTGTTCCTACATTATTATTAACCTCAATAACACTAATTTTCAGTCATTTGCAGTCAATTTTGATCACCTCACAGGTCACAATATTATTTTCATCCACTTTCGACTGCAGCAACCTCGCTGGATGCTAAGCGCAGAGCAACGACTCAAATACACAGCAGTTCATAGCACATCTAGGAAACATTGCCACACAGCAGTGGCAGAAAAAAAGTGATGCAAGATGGAATTGTCCTTGGGCCCTCCCACCAACCTTATATAGGATATTGAAAAGGGGATATACATTTTAAAAAATCAAGCACTCCAGCAACAAGGAGTGCCACTTTTGCGGCTGAAGTGCCAGCTTGTTTTGTGGGGGCCCAAACAAACCACCATTAGCTTAGCTGCCTTAAGCCCAATAGTGCTGTCAATGTACTCTACATTATTAAACCATGTCTGCTCGTGCTGCATCTTTAATCTCATTCTCCTCTCTGGATACCTCTCTTTCATCCCTGAAGAAATGTCAAAGTTATGTAAACACAGGAATGGATATTACAACTGGAGTGGCATTACATCTGCTTCAGACAGACTGTGACACGAAACATGTGGGCAGCATGGAACCCGTCATGTTGAAATACGTTGAATTGAACAGAGATTTAAACCAATATATAGATACTGTTGAGTAAACCGTACATAAATTAAAACGTGACCCACCGAATGAGATCCTGGATTTAAGAGAGCTTGTACACGAGAGATACACTGCGATTCTGAAGAATAATACAGAGGAGGCCCTGAGGCAGGATGATAAATATGTCCAGTTTACAGAACAGCTAAGACAGCTGAGAAAACAAATGGGTGTGTCATAGGCCCCTGCAGACGAAGATTTAGAAGATGAAGACGAGAAGATCACCATCACCCAGAGCACACAACGGTACAGAGAAACTGTGAATGGTTTATTAAATCAGTTATGGTTCCTTTGATCGCTCCACCCGTTACTTGGATCACTGTGATAATTCTACATCTAATACATGGCGACAAGCGCTGACTCCCCGGCATGCGTGCATTTATCAGACCAAGACCAATCCGGAGTGCCCAGGTGAGTTGGAGATGAAGGACCCAGTGAAAAACAAAGTATGTGGTAACACGTACAAGAGTAAAGCAATTGAAAGTATGATTGAAAACAAACTTCATTCTAACACAATATTAATTCAACTCCTGCAGGAAATCACCATTACAGAAGTACCTGTAACATAAATGTCAAAAACAAAAATGTACAAAAAAAGGTTTTACCTTTTAAATGAAAAAAACAGATAATAAAGGTGAAATGTTACTGTAGAAAAACATAAAATTGACAACATGTCATTTTACCAAAATATTAATAAGCATTCCAGCATCAGCTAGCTTCCTTCTCTCAAATAGATCCCAGCACCTGCAATCTACATTGTCACCATCCTCACCCCCATCAGTGTGTACATCATCATCACTCAATACTAATTAATCCTGGCTGGGATCCACCATTACAGAAGTCTCTGTATTATGCTCTAAATGCCAGTAAAGGCCTTCCTCTTGCTGTCACATTTTTTGGGCAATTCTTTTAGACCAGACCAAATGTCAAAATGCTCTGCAGAATCATCTGCATCATCCTTGGGTCTCTCAGAAAAGCTTAGTTTTTTCCTAACAGCAGTAGCCTGAGAAACTGAAGGAGGGGACGCCGTTGTGTCAGGTACCACTTCAGCTGTCAACTTGCTCACCAGGAGCTCATTGCACCTCTTGTGATCTGGGACAGTGGGAAATAAAGAGAAGATATAGCTCTTAAATCTAGGATCAAGCATAGTCGCCAAAATGTGGCGATATGATTTCCAGAAATTGATAACTCTTCAATCCTGGTGAAGCGAAGTAGGTGACGGTGAAGTACTTCATCTACAAGTCCGACATACTTTGCGTAATTTCTTTGTTTCATCTCCTCCTTCAATTTTTCAAGGTGCTTTTCCAGAAGTCTAATAAAGGGAATCACTTTGCTCAAGCTATCAGTGTCTGAACTCAGTTCACAGATGACTACTTCGAATCGTTTCAGCACCTTGCACAACATGGAAAGTATTCTCCACTGCGCTGGACTAAAATACATTCCCCCTCCTTTCCCAATGTCATGGCTTGTGGAGAAAGTGTGTCCCACCTATTTTGGAGACCATAAATTGTAATTAAACTCAGGTTGTGCCCCCTTTAGGTTGACATCCAGAATCATACACTTACTTACTTGTAGTTCTATAACTCGCTGGAGAGTTATCATGCCGGCAAAAAGGATCCACGGTACAGCTCGGCCGCAAGAGACCACAATGAGGGACTGCATCTCCACTCCCGCTTCGCTTTATGGAGATCTGTGCAAAAATAAAGAGTCAACTTCAAGCGCGTTGAAAAAATTAAAGGCCACATAACGAGCACACTCGGACAATATAGACACCACAATAATAGTGGCAAATCTAATGGGTTGGGAAACTACCATTCTGAATTATAAAGTAGGAGCCAGATCACTTTTTTCTTGCTTGCTTACCGGAGTCCTCGTCCGAGGAGCCTCCCCGTTTAATAGTAACACCTGCAGGTATTACCCCATTATCAAGGAGGACTATCACCTCACCCTCATTTTCTGGGGATACCTCATTAACCACTGAAACAACAACAACATTAAAAGTAGTCGCTGGGGAGGGTAAATCCACAACAACTGCCCTTTCTACCACACCTAATTCAGGCAGATGCACCACCTGAATCGGACCAACCAAAACAGCTTCCTGTGGGTCAGGAGGAATAAGTGCCGGGGGATTAGAATCCAGAATAGTAGGGGGGGCCATATGGGGGGCTGTAGGGGTGGAGGCCTGGACAGGCAATTCTGAGATGAGTTGTTCTGCCTCACTAGGGTACGCAGTTAAATGGTCTGAAATTGAGGAGACAGGGAGCTTAGGACCTAAATCCTCTACTGACAAGGTAGACTTTACAGGTGCTGCCTTAAGAAACTTTTCTGCCAATACCTCCACCTCTTTTGATGCTGTCTCACCATCTCTCCTCTTAGACTTGTCCTTAGGTTTCTGGTACACAAGGGGGACCTCATATGGGGATGACTTTCTAGCCTTTTTCCTCCTTACTATTTTGGGCCTAAAAACCAGCTCACGTTCTCCATTCATCCCCACCTCACCCTCCTTTTTCCTCCTTGCTTGAAAGAACCAAAAAATTGTTTGACAAAATCAAGCTCTTTTTACGGACTGTAATAATATCTGGCCTAGTGGGGGCGGTTCCCACGAAGGCCTGAGCGCGAGACTTAGCTGAGTCAGGATCATATGATGCTTAGAGAATAAGAACACAAGGCAATAGGTCTGCTTAATGTACTTCAATGAATATGAGCATAGTACATATCAACACATAATAAACAATGCAGCAAATAGTAATGAGATGTTAGAGATAAGCAGAATGTCATATATAACATTACAATGGTTAAGCATTAAGCACGGCAGTACTGCAAATCACAAGGAATATATATATATATGGGTCATAAATGCAAGTATCAATAAAACACATAGAATATGTATTGCATCCACTGAGCACAGAAGTTGTCCACGGCTGACTACTAGCAGGGTTATGTGCACGTCAGAATATGTAAGTTAGTCACGGCAGGGCGAGGCAATGGTCTTGTATTTGGCAGTAGTCAGTATGCAGCATGGATGGTGATTAGCTGTGACAAGACATGACAAGGATAGAGACCAGCAAAGTTCTGTACACAGAGATGGTGAGTAACGATGTTTCAGGATACCACAGGGGTTCGGTAATTAGTAGAGATTAGCACTACAACATATATGCAAGGTGAGAGTCTGATCACCGCAGAGTGTAGAAATAGCAGCATCAGCGGAACAGTCCAGAAGGTATTAAATAAGTTCTTGACAGTAGTATAAGTGAGATGGCAGTTCAGTATATCACAATGATGAGAATCTGCAAACTTGGCATAATAAACAAAGTCTTGTAAAATGAAAAGGTACTTGCAAACAGGAGAGTCCCAAAGATTGTGCTACCAGCACTTGGTTGATGAAGCAGGTTCACCCACAGGGAATCCAACAGGAGAGTTCAGGAAGGCACAATGGTCAGAGAATACACAGGAGTCCATGGAGTCAGGTTAGCAAACAAGTTGCACTGACAATGAGCAGGTGTCAGTGCTGAGTTTAAATAGAGCAGGTTTGAATGACCCGCCCTGAAGGTGAGTCATGTGATCCACATGAGAACAGAGCAGACAGGAAAAGTAGCAAACCTGGACAGGATTGTTACAGCTCTCCTCCCTTGGGCCACACCCCCTCCTCCCTTTTCTCATTCTTTGGGTCACAAAGGGCTCTTTTGTCACTTGAACGGGTGTTTTGGTAACTGGGACATTTGGCAGAGGCAGGACAGAAACTGGCTGGGGAGGGCCTGACACAGGAGAGAATACCGGACCCCGAATAAAGCATCCAGCCTGAGGTGTCGTATCTCCAGTTTCCATCAGGTCTGCAGCCCTTAACATATCAGCATCAGCTATATCAACAACATTATGGGAAGCATGGAGGCACCTACTAAAAGGGTGGCCTTCCTTCTCACACAGGTTACATTTGATTTTTGTACTAGTGCGGGACTCATGACTCAGCACACCACAATGACTACATTTCTGCACCGGGCAGTTCATGCTGAGGTGACGGAAGTCCCCACAGCGGTGACACATCCTTGGCTTGCCTGGGTTGAAGCATTGTATGCGTTCACTACCAATGTAAGCCACTGATGGAATGTGCGTGGTACCAGCCTCCGTACACCGCAGTTTGACCGTGGTGGACCATCCGTCACCCCAGACATGATGAGCCGGATCCGGCACCTTCTATAGTGGTGAAAATGGTTCCGCATATCTCTTTAACGAAAATAAAAGATCAAAGGCCGTGAGGGACTCATTCCTCACTAGTATGGTCACTTTAACCTTCTCCTGACGGTTGATTGCAAACACTTTAAAGCTTGACCAGGGGTCAACTTTCCTACACTCTGCCCAACGTAAAAGGCTTGAATCCTGTAATATGTAACAAAACTGATGTCATATTCCATCGTACTGTTGAAGTCGTATAATTGGATGAACGAAAGTATATTGGTTTAATATTGGTTTGCCGTGCGTATTGCGAAGCGTACGCCACGTGTTACGTAGCGTGGTGCGTTCACACGGTAAAATACGCACGCACACACTCTCATTACAACATTTAGTTATTTATATAATTTCATATTGGTTCTGTTACACTGTAATTCAGGAGCAGATAGTATTCGGTTTATTATTAGTCTATATATATATATATATATATATATATATATATATATATATATATATATAGTGATTATATGTACATTGTAGTGTTATTAAAGGTTTAGGTTATAGGAAAGGTGTCATGCCTGATATCATATTGAAGCCCTAATCATCAGCAGCTGTCCGGTGCAGTCAGCGAAGAGATCGCACATTGCATACTTTAGTTATTGATATTAGAGAGTAAACCTTTGTATGATACTGGCTATGAAAGGAGCAGACCCCCTGGAGAGAAGACCCCCTCCTTTGGATTCCTTAGACTGAATCAGCCTATGAACTGTTTACCCTGAAGCCACCCTGTGTCTGGACCTATAGAAACAATCTCTGTCATCTCTATTGATCAAGTGTAACACTGTACTGTATATAATCATAGCTGCACACACCCTGGCCCTCAGTCAACTCTGACACAGTATTCTAAACAGATATACTGTCCACCGGGTCCCGTGGGTACTTATCTTTTTGGTATTGGCTGTGCTGTACTGTACTGTATTATAATATGTTAATGTATTGAATTGTTGACTATTTACATCTGCTAAAATAAACCACCATGTGCTTTGGACACACATACAATTGATTGAGCAATGCTTATTTTAAAACGATACAATTACTTTAATAATTTGGGGGCTCGTGAGTTAGGAGTTACGTTACCGGCAGGTATGCAACGCTTACAATATTCGGTTCCTCAACAAAGGCTGGATTGACGGACGCGTCGCATAAAGCAGGAAAGAACGTAATAAGTTTAAGACCTGTGGTTCACTGTGTGTTGCGAATCCGAATGTCCGTTGTTGCATAGACTGAAGGAACGCTAATTAGAATCTAGGGACAAGAAAGAAAAATGTTTCTTTTTATTGTCGTTTTATGTTTTAAAGGGTACTGCATTGCCTAGTGTATGTGTGCTTCCTGTTTAGTGTGTATCAACTTCCGGTATTGTTGCCACGTGTGTAAATAGTCATGATCACAGTCTGTTAGCTATGCATAGTGTAATTACTTGGTAAAATCTCTGAAAAGATAGTGCCATTGTTTGGGAAATTTATTTTCTGTACAGAAAACAAAGGTTATGTGTGTGTATGTGAATGAATATATAAAGGCAAAAATATACTGGTAACTATAGGCAACTATAGGTTTTTACACGTGTGCCTAATACTAATCACGATGTTCACAGATAACTAGTATCTCTGAGCAGTGCGGTTGGACCGCATGGCAGGGCCTTGATTAAGTATTGGGAGGGCAGTGTGGAACTGTTGAAAATTGATAGCGCTTTTGTTCAGGTGTGTCTGACGGGGCATGGTAAAAAAGGTGACTTGACAACAAAGGTTCTGTTCTAGGGCTGAGCAGGATATAAAGAAACCTTTGTGTGAGTGGTGTTCTGTTCTAACAAAGAGCAGGTGATAAAGAGACACCACAGAGTATGCATGGCATACTCGAAGCGAAAATAACAGGTTTTCGCGGCATTCCCAAATATTAATCGCAAAGCTTACTGATAGTTAGTATCCGTAAGCAGTGCGATCGGACCGCATGGTTGATTTAGTGCAGCCGTGATTGCGACTTGGGAGATGTGGGAGGAAATAAGCTGCAACCACTGATATTCTTGATTGATATCGGGTGCTAACAGTGGTAAAGTACTCAAACTTGGAAGGGCATTGATATCTTTAAGGGGACGTGCCTGTTGAAAACGTCCATGAATAAAAAAATATCTAGTAAGTTCTGTTTGAAAGGAGAACAGGTAAAAAGTATTTTTGTGTAGCGTTGAGAAATAAGTTGTTTTCACAATGGATACGAAGCAAATGCTAGAGATAGTTCATGTTGTGCTGCCTAATGAATGGCCGGTTGGTTCGGCAAAGTATGTTATGTATACTAAATACGGTGCGTATGCAACGGCATACTGCGAAAAATGGGTCAAGATGACCCGGGAGTGTGTGAAACCTTTCCCAAACATAGGTACTCTTGACTCAGAGGTGTTAAATAATGTTAGAGATAAAGTGCGGTTGATTAAATCAACAAAAACGAGAATTGAACATGATGACTGTTTAAAATTGTGGCAACAAGAAGGGTACACGTGGCAAGGAAGCGCGCGCTCAGCGGAAGTAAGCGTACCGGAAACAAGCATTCCGGAAGTGTGCGTTGCAAAGCGTGGCGAACTGAGCGCAAACACGCCCCCGACAAATTCGCTCGGGGCGGGAAGTGCAGCCAATACCAAAAATGTAAAAACTGTAACTAGTAACTTGTATGTTGTTTTAAGTAATGTTAAAAGTAATATTTCAGGACAAAGAAAAGGAACGGTCCCACCAGCAGGGGCAGCGGCTGAAAGTGGTGAGAATAATGAAAAGGTTAACACAGGGGGAGACATCCATTGTACTGCAGCAGCAATTTCAGCAACTAATTTTAGTGATTTGGTAGACTTGCATCCTGTCTGCACAACAGCAGTTCCCAATGGGAAAGAAGACAGGAATAGTGATGTTCCCTTGAAACATGTAGCAAAGCATGATCCATGCACTAGGTCTGAAATATTTTCAATTTTGTCTGATTTCCCTGATTCTAGGAAAGATTTGACCAAATGTCAGCAGTTTATTAGATATTATGGTAATGTGTACGAGCCAACTAATAACGATTGGCGAGTATTATTGAAGACCTGTCTTCCTCTCAATACTGATATACAAAAGTTCATTAATGATTGTATGTTGGAGGAGGATGAATCCTTAACCGAGGATGATAATCAGGACAATATTAGACATATAATCACACAGTTGGCCATATATTTCCCAGTGATAGTGGACTGGAGTAAAATTTTTACTATTCAGCAAGAAGATAGTGAAAATGCAACAGACTATTTTTGCAGAGCTCTGATAGCAATGGGCAAATATACTGGGGTACCAGACATAAAAGATAATGTACGCTACAGAGAGGTTGCTGTTAAAGTTCTAATGGATGGCCTCAGGGAAAACTTGAAAAGAATGGTGCAAACTTCATTACCAAACTGGAAAGGAATCACTGTAAGTGTTCTCAGGGAGTCAGCTATAGGACATGATAAAAATATATGTAAAGAGGAAAAAGCACTAAGTGATAGGGTAATGATAGTAAGTATCCCAGCATTAGAGGGACTGCACACACGACCACCAGCATACAACCCACATAACAGGAAACCCAGAATAGTGAGATGTTACAATTGTAGAGAAGAAGGACACATTAGGAGAGATTGTAAAAAGGAAGAGAAACAACATGAGTTGAGGAAGTGTTTTCAAGGCAATAAAATAGGACACCTAGCAAAACATTGTGCAGACATGACAGGGACGTGTTTCTACTGCCGTAAGAAGGGACACATAAGTAGGAACTGTGTAGAGAGAAGAATGGATACCTGGGTTGGAAATCACATAGACATCCACAAAAGAGACGTACATTTCTCTCAGAGGTTCCCCTTCAATTGATTGCACACTCTGTAACACCTAATATTCTGGGGAAGAAATATAACCAACTCTAGAGTTCATGTCAGACATTGCAGTCCTACAACCAGGGGGGGTTTAATCTATGGTAAGTATTAGTGTGTACTTTTAGGAAGAAACTGAGTTTAAAAAGTAATCTTTGTTGATTTTGTTTGTTTGTTTTATGTTGTCAAATGCTTTTTTTCCTAATCGCTGGCCGATGGTAAAGAATGAGAATGTTTGGTTTGTTTGTTGTTTAAAGATAACTATCTTGTCTTTTCTTCACAGATAAAGGCAGACAAAAGAAGTATAGACTAGTGTTTAAAAGGGGTGAGATAGAGAAATAGAAGAATTACTCTTGAAAGACGAATTAACAATAGACAAATGGAACACTCTTTATTTTAGGCTGCAGTGTCTCATGATAATTTGTTTGGCTGAGAATCATTATCCAACAATGAAGTATGTACATAGTTTGCTCCAAAATATTGTTTTATGTATTTCAGAGAAAGCATGAGTCACTAAGAGTAAATTTTTCATTTCTCTATCATAAGTTAGAAAAGTCCGTTGAAAAGGTATGTAGTCAATAAGATACCGAGTTCTTAATGAACAAATGACGGACGACACTGGATTGCACTGTTAAGACCCCCTAGTCAAGTATGGGGAGGGGTCATAGTTAGCAAATAGCTAAGGGGAGCAGTGGAATGAATACAGTCATTTCCCCATAGAGTCAGAGTCCAATCCAGCTGTCATTTTGTTGTAAAAATCTTCCTTTCTACATGTATGTTTGTATTCAAATCTTTGTATTCCCATCATTCATTGCTTTCCTATTTCCCATTCTTTACACAAACGCTAGTATCTCTCTCTCTCTCTCTCTCTCTCTCTCTCTTCCTCCCTCCTCTCTCCCTCTCTCTCTCTCTCTCTCTCTCTCTCTGCTCTGGTAGAGATAAAATCAGACACAGTCTCAAAAATGGGGCTAAAACATATTTTATTTTTTTACATAAGACAAATTCAGAGATACACACACTAGATTGACATGAGTTACAGAAACAGTTAGGGGTTTTGTTTTCATGTGTATAGAAACTGCTGATTTTTAAGCAGAAAGGTTCTGTTGTGGAAATACGATTCATGTTTTATAGATTGCATACCTGTTTTGTTTTTTTTGTTTTATGATTCGTGCCTCCTGTGCAAAATTGTGCCTTTATATGGATGCACAAAGGGTGGATAGGAGATTGCTGGAGGTTAGGCATACAGATATGCATCTCTGTATAGAACATTGGAGTAGGATTTTTACCACAAGATACGACATAATGTGAAACCCTAGAAAATGTAGAATTTTCATGTTTTATATTTTTTTCACTGTTAGACAGGCATGTACTGGATACTATTATATTTGAAGAAAGTGTTATAGAAATAGACCCCTCTGCCTTTCCCACTTAGTCAAGTAGCTGAATATGAGGTCCTGAGAATGACATGTGAGTTGGCAGAGGGAAAATTGATTGATATACATTGGTCTTTAGCATTTTTCTAGTCTAGAGGGCGATGTTGAGGTGACTGAGAAATCGTTTTATAGCAATACCAGCACATGATTAGGACACTACATAGAGGACTTTATACAGTGACACAGTTACCAACTGAAGTAGCTGCTAGTAAAGTCCACACTTACACACACGACCATACATGGCTGTCACACCAGGGCGAACATAGCTGTCAAATAGACAGCAGGGTTTTATGTGACAGTTAACAAATCTATGTTTTGTTTTGTTTTTCGTTGTATTGTTTTAGTTTTAAAATGTGAACACACACACACACACATGCATGCATACACATATTGGTTAATATAGGAAGATTTGTGTTACCTGAGGAATAAACTGTCTGGAAGGTGAAGAGATGTGGTGAGGAGTCTGGCGGACTCTGGAGAGATGGACAAGGTAGACCAATAGAGCCATCCCATATCCCTCCTGCTGATGGGTTTTTCTCCAGGTAAAACAAATACACGTCATCCAATTACCACCATGCAGGATCCTCAAGTATACACTGGTGTACCAATGAAAAATGTCTGGGTAGAGGTGTATTGAAATGTGTCTAATGTATTACTGTATCATACTCAAAGCTTTTGTTATTCAATGTGATAGTCCTAGAGTTATAATAGATGATAGGGGTATTCATGTTATTGATAATAGAGGTTTAATGTATGAGTAGTGGTAACAAATCACATACTTTCAGTTAGCCATAAACCAGTGTGAACATAAAGTAGTGGTACTCGGTAGAACGAATTGAATAGAATAAGAGTTGGAACTTGATTGAAGTGACTGATAGCTTTGGCCACTAGTCCTTTCCTGCTACCAAGAGATCACTCCTGGGCAGACTCCTAACCTGTCAGTTTTTGAAATGTTCTTGACCCCTCGTGAGATGAGTTTGTAACTGGGAGAATAGGTTAGATCTTGAGAGAAGGTAAATAGTGAGACAGCAACAAAGAACGTCCAAAACACTGTTTCCTGAAAGGTCACACTAACTGTCAGGATGTTGGATCGGGAGAGTAAGTTGTGGAGCAGAAATTTCTTAAGCTTAGGTTATTTGACAGACAGGTACCAGGTGTAGGCTACCAGCATCACGGCTTCAAGGGTAGCAGAGACACACTGGTGCCCATTCCACCCACTGCAGAGGGGCCAACACTCAGAGAAGGGTCCAAGGGCACTCATGAGTCTGTACTGGAAGGCCTCGAATGCAGTTAGTAGCACCTGAGCCAAAGGCTAAGACTGTTGTCCAGCATGAAGTTGTAGTTTTTCCTATTTTGTGTTCTCTCATTTCCTTCTCTTCTCAGGACGGTTAATTCTTTTGATTATTAGCAGGTGACAGAGACTGGTTCAGGTAATGATAAGGAGGTATTGGGGAGGAAGAAGTTAGTAGCATAATCAGTCCAGCCAATTACTCTATTCAATTCAGGGGTAAAGGAAAATTTGGAAACCCCGGAGCTTGGAGAAAGTGCGAGGGGCTATTGTCTGAGTAGCATTACGTCCGTAAGTACGGCGACCCCATGGTTAAAAGGAGATACACCCAGCGATGCCAGTCCAGTAATATTCAGACTTGAGCAGGCATCCTTGAGAATGATTATCATTCTTGGGAGGGTAAGGTTTTAGACCAAACAAAGTGCTGGGCGTGCTCACACGTGCCTCAGTGATTATACCAAGTAGGACTAGTTCTCTTTCCACTAAATATTCTTGAGGTACCCGAACTATGGGTGAGAGGTCACTGGGGGAAGAAGTAGGACACCTAGGTCCCTTAGTCTGAAGTCTCCCAATGCTTTGCAAACCGATCACTGTTCAATCTGAGTATTGGGAGACTGGGAAGAACGAACAGACAATAGCCCGCTCACAAGTATTGATGAAAAGAACAGATGACATTATTAGAAGTGTGTATATTAACGCAAGCTGAAGGAGATTGTATATGACATTATTGATAGACATAGGATGATGCTATTGATGAACATGAAGTGTTTAAATGTATTCTGAGCTTAAAGACATGCGTTTGACAGAAGAAACTGTTAAACTTGAAGAACTGTAGTAGAGAATTCTGTATAGCTGATACATGTTCTACTGTACCTTGTACCTTTCCAAATAATGTATTAAGTGTTTTATTGCACCCTTGAAGGGCATACAAAAGGTTATCTCCAAGCTCCAGAAGTGTACGGTTTATAGTTAAAGAAGAAATCGTTTAGAGGATTGAGACTCTCTCTTATGATAACTAGTTTAGATCTACAAACAGCGTGGTCATACACCAAGAAGGATTTGTATTACATAACAATGAAACGTGGTACTGAGATCCTGCATATAACATCTTTAAGTTGATAGTTTATTATACTATCAAAGGGTGGACTGTTGAAGTCGTATAATTGGATAAACGAAAGTATATTGGTTTAATATTGGTTTGCCGTGCGTATTGCGAAGCGTACGCCACGTGTTACATAGCGTGGTGCATTCGCACGGTAAAATACGCACGCACACACTCTCATTACAACATTTAGTTATTTATATAATTTCATATTGGTTCTGTTACACTGTAATTCAGGAGCAGATAGTATTCGGTTTATTATTAGTCTATATATATATATATATATATATATATATATATATAGTGATTATATGTACATTGTAGTGTTATTAAAGGTTTAGGTTATAGGAAAGGTGTCATGCCTGATATCATATTGAAGCCCTAATCATCATCAGCTGTCCGGTGCAGTCAGCGAAGAGATCGCACATTGCATATTTTAGTTATTGATATTAAAGAGTAAACCTTTGTATGATACTGGCTATGAAAGGAGCAGACCCCCTGGAGAGAAGACCCCCTCCTTTGAATTCCTTAGACTGAATCAGCCTATGAACTGTTTACCCTGAAGCCACCCTGTGTCTGGACCTATAGAAACAATCTACGTCATCTCTATTGATCAAGTGTAACACTGTACTGTATATAATCATAGCTGCACACACCCTGGCCCTCAGTCAACTCTGACACAGTATTCTAAACAGATATACTGTCCACCGGGTCCCGTGGGTGCGCAGCGTGCGCAAGCGATTGCATTGGTATGTACTTATCTTTTTGGTATTGGCTGTGCTGTACTGTACTGTATTATAATATGTTAATGTATTGAATTGTTGACTATTTACATCTGCTAAAATAAACCACCATGTGCTTTGGACACACATACAATTGATTGAGCAATGCTTATTTTAAAACGATACAATTACTTTAATAATTTGGGGGCTCGTGAGTTAGGAGTTACGTTACCGGCAGGTATGCAACGCTTACAATATTCGGTTCCTCAACAAAGGGTGGATTGACGGACTCGTCGCATAAAGCAGGAAAGAACGTAATAAGTTTAAGACCTGTGGTTCACTGTGTGTTGCGAATCCGAATGTCCGTTGTTGCATAGACTGAAGGAACGCTAATTAGAATCTAGGGACAAGAAAGAAAAATGTTTCTTTTTATTGTCGTTTTATGTTTTACAGGGTACTGCATTGCCTAGTGTATGTGTGCTTCCTGTTTAGTGTGTATCAACTTCAAATCAAATTTTAAAACGATACAATTACTCTAATAGTACTTACAGGGTGGATGCAGACAAATAAATCAATTGCAGTAAACCAAAGCTAGAAAAGAACATGCTAAGAAAGTCTGGTCTATTTGGAGCTTCACTGCCTGTGTACCTTAATTGTACCACATTTCTCCTCCTTGGTGGTTGACTTCTTGTAGTCCCTGGAGGAGCCCAAGGTACTGCTGCCCTAGACACAATCCCCACATAAGATATTACACCTGGTGCTGGGATCTGGACAGAGTACAACTGTATAGGATCTGCAGAAGCTGCACTAAGAGTGCCTGAATCAGAGGATGTTTTGACTGTAGCAGACATAACCACTTGCTGACCTAGTACATCACTGCACACAGTTGGAGCTTGAACATTCTGACATACATCATTAACCTTATTAACACTTGGTAACATGGCAGGCATTCTCTTTGCAGACTCCTCTATTACATGTAGAGCATCCTTAGCTCTAATTGGAATCTGCAACTGGCCATATATGGAGTCAATCACCTGTGTTTGAATTACATTTAGAGCGACTCTATTGAAACCTTGCATAGTTGCACCATCACACGCTAATAGAGGATCTGCG
Organism: Mixophyes fleayi; assembly: GCF_038048845.1. NCBI lineage: Eukaryota > Metazoa > Chordata > Amphibia > Anura > Limnodynastidae > Mixophyes > Mixophyes fleayi. The sequence goes on along the minus strand of NC_134402.1, from coordinate 211,331,564 downwards.
GGAACAGACAAGCTAGCCACAGACACCGGTACTGGAACTGCATTCCCAGCACACACAAGGATATCCCCCGCAGAGAGCCGAGTCGAGCGCACACCATAACGGCTAGTAGCTACCGCACCTGACCGCAATCTTACCTGTCTCCTTATTTGAGTCTGAAACAGGCTGGGAGTTCATTAACGTAGCTGGGCACACACTTTGGATGTCAAGGGCAGAGAGCGCCAAATTAGTGGAAAGCGGTACAGAATGGGAGCCATCCGGTCTAGCCTTATTAACTGCTGGCAAACCATCACCTCCCTCTGCAGTGCTTGCAGCCTTACCTGACCATATCGGCGGCTTCCCTTCCAGCTCGTGGATGTGATCATATAGCAGGTTACCCGCTGAGTCTTGCACACCTGAGACAGTTACATTCATAGGCATAGATGCAGAGGTTTCTTCCATCTCTGACATAATCTCCTCCGATGCAGACGATTGTAATGGGGATAGCAGAGCTTGCAACTGCCGTTGCTTCTCGGACAGACCTTCCTCCAGGAGGTCAATTTCCAAAGCATACCCAGCGCAGTCACGGCTGTAAGCATTGTGTTTTATTTTCTTTTTAAACAGAATTTGCTTCATTATCTTAGAAATATCAGACTCCAGAACCTGTATACACTCATTCACTGCCGATTCATCAAGTTCACTCGCCTCTGAATCGGGCTGTTCCGCACTCAAAGCATTAACCTCTGCCTCTCCAGCAGGGACAAAGGTGTCATCACACACAGGCACTGTAGCTGCAGCAGCAGCAGATACTGTAGCTACAGTAGTGGCAGACATTGCAGCCATAGCAGTGGCAGGAACTATATTAGTAGCAGACACTGTAGCTGTAGCAGACATTACAGCTGTAGTAGTAGCAGGCACTATATTAATAGCAGACACTGTAGCTGTAGCAGACATTACAGCTGTAGTAGTAGCAGGCACTATATTAGTAGCAGTCATTGTAGTATCGGCAGACACTGTAGCTGTAGCAGCCATTACAGCTGTAGTAGTAGCAGGCACTATATTAATAGCAGACACTGTAGTTGTAGCAGCTGCAGACATTACAGCTACAGTAGTGGCAGGTACTGTAGTAGTAGCAGACACAGTAGCAGGCATTTAAAGCTGTTAATTTACACTCTTCATGCACATAGTTAACTTGCACATTACCTTTCAAGTCTTCACACTGAATAAACGTATACTGACTTTTCTGCTGTGAGTTTGCATGCACCTCCACCTCAGCCGATGTCGACATGTTATCCAAAGTTTCCTTAACTTCAGAAGCCTTTCCAGGCCAATTGTTGAAATCAGGTGTATTGGGTTATTTCCACATGAAACTGGAACAGAGCTCTGAGCTTCCTCCGGACAATGTCCAAATACATATGGTTTGCTCTCATCGCCAGCCAAGCTGCTCTGCAAATTTAGCTCAGGGGAGAGCTGGGCCCAAGTTAGCCTCTGAAGCCTTGAGACTCTCCTCCAAATCTCCCACACAGGTTCACTTCCTGGTGTTTGGGCCTAGGGTAGGCCCAGAAGCCTGGGGCCTCTCCATCTTCTCCTAACCAGGTTCCCGCTTGAACCCTTGGGCACTATCCCAGGGATCTTTTGGTTCACTGCAGCTAGCAACAACACCTCCTTCCACCCAGTTGTAATGCTCTAACAATATTGGTGGCATTAACATAAATTACATATCCTCAGGAGAGTCCAAACGGGATAAGCCATGTTGCAATGACATTCCTTAGTTTTTCAAACAGGATGTCATTGGTATGCCTCTTAATGAAGCCACTGATACACAGAGTAGCCTGTCTCGAAATAATATGGCATTGCTGGGTAGATGCTGCTGCTGCTGAAGGCAATTCACCAACCCAGTGGGCTGTCACAGTCATATAATCTTTAGATTGCCCAGTTCCGCTTGTCCACATATTTGTGGTTAAGTGTACAGTGGGTAGAATGGCATTTTGTAGCCCAATAATTACATTTTATGTAACCTTCTGGTAGAGGTGAGGAATTGCTTTTCTAGTAAAATGGTGTTGTGATGGAATTTGCTAACGGGGACACAGGCCCTTAATTAACTGTCTAAAACCAGCTGCATTAATTGTGGATATTGGGCACAGATCTAATACTAGCATAGTCACCATAGCGTCTGAAATCGGCTTTACGACTGCGTGACATGCTTGCTTCCTCTTGCAAAGGATTGTTAAACAGTCAATTGTTGTAAACTACTAGTAGTCTTCTTCTTGGTCTACTTCTGGTTTGAAGATCCACCACCAGCAGCAGCAGCATTGGGACTAACGCTCAAGAATTCTTCAGAGTAATCCTGGATAGTGGAGAAGTGACAGCTCAAGTGGTACATGACACGACGACTCATCCTCCCTCAGTTTCTTTGGCAGCTTCTGCTAGGAAAAGCTTAGCTTTCCCAAGACACCGTAATGCAGATGAGTCAGCACAACATTTTGACATTTGGTCTGGTGTAAAAGAATTGCCCAAATATCGTGACAACTCTGTTGTAAAATGAACTGCAAATTCCACGGGAAGGCCATTACCAGCAATTGCATCAAAGTACAGAGACTTCTGTAATGGTAAATTCCAGTGGAGTTGAATTAGTATTGTGTGAGGATTATGTATAGACTCATGAGGGTAAGGATGATGACAGTGTAGATTGCAGGTGGTGGGATCTAGCTGAGAGAAGGGAGCTAGCTATGATGCTGGTATTCTTGTTAATATTTGGGTAGAATGGCATGTTGGCAGTTTTTCTACAGTAAACTTTCACCTTTATTAGAGAGGTGTTTTTTTCTTTAAAAAGGTACAAGCTTTTTTTTTACATTTTTGTTTCCCTGACTTAAAACCACTGTGTACTTGTACATAGGCTTTAGCACATGACGTAGAGGGATGACTGAGACTAGAGAGTGACAAGAACAATGTTACTCTTTTTTTTGTTTTTTATTTGTAGGTGTCCTCGGTGTCGGAATTGTGGTCGATTACCAATGGTGACTGGAGACTGGAGAGTGACACGGACACTGCCACCCCTCCTGTTTCTGCATCAGCTATAGCACAGTAAAATATCACTGGAGACTTTTAAAAACACTGCCAGCCCTAATATTTGAATTTCTGTTTCAGCACTAAACACTGCCACCTCTCCTATTTCTGGGTGAGCTATGGCACAGTACAATGTGACTGCAGATTAAAAAGGACAGACCTATTATTTCTATTTAAGCAATGACAATTAGCAATTAGGGATGCGACTTTTGGTGTCTCGTGTTTTGTGTTTTGGATTCGGATTTTCGCGATGTTTTGGGTTGGGATTTGTTTCGCAAAACACCTGCCGAAAGGTTTTGGTTCGGATTTAAGGTTTTGGATTCGGATTTTTTTTTAAAAAAGCATAAAAAGTTCAAAAATCAAGTTTTTGGGCTTATTTTCACTCCTACGCTATTATTAACCTCAATAACATTCAATAACAAGCATTTCCACTAATTTACAGTGTATTCTGAACACCTCACAATATAGTTATTAGTCCAAAACGTTGCAACGAGGTATCTTTCTGGACTGCGTAGTGGAGTGGTCCCCACAATATAATAAGAAAACCATCAACTGGTCTTAATCGCACCAAAAAATGTACCTGGACTGCATAGAAGAGTGGGTCACCACAATATAATTTAAAAACCCTGAACTTGTATGATTCGCACCAATAAATGTATCTGGACTGCGTAGAGGAGTGGGTCACCACAATATAATATGAAAACCATCAACTGGTCTTATCGCACCAAAAAATTTACCTGGACTGCGTAGAGGAGTGGGTCACCACAATATAATTTAAAAACCCTGAACTTGTATAATTCGCACCAATAAATGTATCTGGACTGCGTAGAGGAGTAGTCACCACAATATAATTAATAAAAAACCCTCCACGGCTCTGAATTTCCAAAAAAAAAAATTCTGGACTGTGTAGTGGGGTGGCACCGGTACTAAATTTGATACCTGGGCCACAATACCTCCTCCAAGTTCCAAGTGTAGTGTTTATAACATATTAACACTACACTAATTCTAGCACGTCAAACCCTCTTGTTTTAAATAATGACAGGGCATTTAACTTTTGATTTAATTTTTTGAATTTGTAGACATTTTCTTTTACTTTTTGAACATGGCAAACGACTGTTGAATGGTCACATAATGCCCAAAAAAATAGTTGCAAGATGGAATTGTCCTTGGGCCCTCCCACCTACCCTTATGTTGTTGAAATAGGACATGCACACTTTAACAAACCAATCATTTCAGCGACAGGGCCTACCAAACAACTTTGGCTGAAATGATTGGTTTGTTTGGGCCCCCACACCAAAATAACAATTCATCTCTCCCTGTACAAACTAAACAGTCTCTACTGAGGAAAGATGTCGTCCTCATCCTCAACCTCTGATTCCTCTCCCCCTACAGTGTGTACTACCTCCTCCTCACACATTATCAATTCGTCCCCGCTGGACTCCACAACCACAGGTCCCTTTGTACTCTCTGGAGGGCAGTGCTGTACTTCATTGAGGAATTGATTATTCATTTTTATGAACATCATTTTTTCAACGTTGTGAGGAAGCAACCTCCTTCGCCGCTCACTGACCAGGTTCCCCGCTGCACTAAAAACTCTTTCCGAGTACACACTGGAGGGGGGGACAACTCAGGTAAAATAGAGCCAGTTTGTACAGGGGCTTCCAAACTGCCTTTTTTTCCTGCCAGTAACAATATGGACTGTCTGACATGTCTATTTGGATGGTGTCAGCAAAATAATCCTCCACCATTTTTTCAATTGTGACAGCATCCAATGCAGCGACAGTAGACATGTCTGCAATGGTTGGCAGGTCCTTCAGTCCGGACCAGATGTTATCAGCATCCCCGCCAGCGGCTCTTTTAGGAAAACTGAGCTTTTTCCTCGCAGCCATAGATGTGGAAGAAAATGAGGGTGGAGCTGTTGGCAAGTCACGGTCCTCTTCAGAGGACAATCTCCTGACCAGAAGGTCTTTGCACCGCTGTAGACTTGTGTCCGCCGGAAACAGAAACACAACATACGCTTTAAACCGAGGATCGAGCACGGTGGCCAGAATGTATTCCTCTGACTTTAAAAGAGTGACCACCCTTGGATCCTGGCAAAGCGTACGAAGGGCTTCATCCACAAGAGCTACATGCTTTGTTGGATCGCAATGCTTTACCAGCTCCTCCCTCACTTTCTCCAGCTGCTTCTGCAACAGCCTGATCAGGGGAATGACCTGACTCAAGCTGGCAGTGTCGGAACTGACTTCTCGTGTGGCAAGTTCAAACGGCTGGAGAACCTTGCACAACACGGAAATCAGTCTCCACTGCGCTTGACTCAGGCGCATCCCCACTCCTTTGCCTATGTCATAGGTGGCTGTGTAGGCCTGAATGGCCTTTTGCTGCTCCTCCATCCTCTGCAGCATATAGAGGGTGGAGTTCCAGCGCGTCACAACCTCTTGTTTGAGGTGATGGCAGGGCAGGTTCATGCTTTTTTGATGTGCCTCTAGTCTGCGGTAGGCACTGGCTGAATGCCGAAAGTGTCCAGCAATTTTGCACGCCACCGCAAGCATCTCCTGCACACCCCTGTCACTCTTCAGGTAATGCTGCACCACCAAATTAATGGTGTGGGCAAAACATGGGACGTGCTGGAAATTGCCCATATTTAATGCCCGCACAATGTTACTGGCATTGTCTGACACCACAAATCCCCATGAGAGTCTAAGTGGGGTAAGCCACTGGGAGATAATTTCCCTCAGTTTCTCTAATATGTTGTCAGCGTTGTGCCTCTTATTAAAGCCTGTAATACACAATGTTGTCTGCCTTTGCACGAGCAGCCATTTTGTAGATGCTGCTACTGATGCAGCTGTTGCTGTTGCTGCGGAAGGCGATGCATCTACCCAGTGGGCTGTCACAGTCATATAGTCCTTTGTTTGCCCAGAACCACTTGTCCACATGTCCGTGGTTAAGTGGACAGTGGGTACAACCGCATTTTTCAGAGCACTGAGGACACTTGATCGTACTTCTCTGTACATTTATGGTATCGCCTGCCTAGTGAAGTGGAATCTCGACGGCATTTGGTACCGGGGACACAATACCTCCATCAACCCTCTAAATCCCACTCCACTGATGGCGGACACCGGGCGCACGTCTAACACCAACATTGCAGTTACAGCCGCAGTTATACGCTTTGCAATAGGGTGACTGCTATCGTATTTTGTGGTCATGGCAAACAACAATCAATTGTTTTTTGAAAGACTTAGCGGTCTTACGACTTCCCCTCTGGGAAGATGACCGACTAACAGCAGCAACAGCATCAGTGGCAGTAGTAGGCGTACCGCTGCAGGATTCCTCGGATGAATCCCGTATTGGAGAGGACTCAGTCTGGCTGCTGACTTGGGCTGCAGGACTCAATCTGATGGAGATCGTGGAGGAAGTTGACGAGGAGGGTGTTGCTGGTGTGTATCCAACTGGACCACGGGATTTAGGTGTCCCTGTACCGATGACGGTCCTAGCCCCAGTTCCTGAACTAACCACTGAACTATGAAGGTTATTCAGGTGACGTATAAGGGAGGATGTCCCTAGGTGGGCAAGATCCTTACCCCTGCTTATTTGAGCTTTACATAAGCTACATATGGCCATACATTGGTTGTCCGGATTTGGATAAAAATAACTCCAGACCGAAGAGGTGCATTTTTTGGTCTTCTGACCAGGCATGACGATGGGCTTTTTCATCCCATGGACATCAGCTGTTTCCCCCCCTGGTGCCTCATTTACAATAACCACATCACCATCCTCATCATCAAGTTCCTCCACAGCGCCAGCTACATCATCAATAGCCTCCTCCCGAGCCACCTCTTCCCGTACAGTGATGGGAAGGTCAGGCTTGACAACCACCAACACCCTTGGACTCGCCTTGGGGATTTGTGATAATTTCTCTTTAGAAGGCAGAGTTGTTTGCTTTTTTGTTGCTGACAGCATAACTCTCTTCAATTTTTTGTAGGGGGGGAGGAGGAGGAGGGCTAAGATCCTTGGGTGAAGATGGACCACTAGTCATGAACACGGGCCAGGGCCTAAGCTGTTCTTTGCCACTACGTGTCATAAATGGCATATTGCCAACTTTACGTTTCTCCTCAGATGATTTTAAGTTTCTCTTTTTGCTACTTTTTGAGAACTTGGGCTTTTTGGATTTTACATGCCCTGTACTGGGAGATTGGGCATCGAGCTTGGAAGACAACGTTGATGGCATTTCATCGTCTATGTCATGACTAGTGGCAGCAGCTTCAGCATTAGGAGGAAGTGGGTCTTGATCTTTCCCTACTTTATCCTCCAAATTTTTGCTCTCCATTATATGTAGCACAAGATACTGCAGAATGTGTGAACTTGGTAATATTGCAGTACCAATGGGCTTATACTGCAGGATTGGTTTGGCAAATTTTGTTGTAATTAAAGTTTTTTTTTAATTAGTTTTTTGTATTTTTTTTTTATTAACTTTTTTTAAATTTTTTAAACACTTGGGAATATTGGGGAAATAACTATGCCCTTAGAAGCACAGAGCACGGGACACAGGACCACTGGACTGAACAGGACACAGCACACAGGACCCAGCAGCACTACTGCACTCAAAATTGACAGAGAACAGCACACAGCACCACTGGACTGATACTGCAGAACACAGCACAGCACAGCACAGCACAGCACAGCACGAGATCTACCAGAACAGAGGACAACCTAACACACCCTCCCTCTACCCTGATCAATGCCCGAGTGAAGATGGTGGTGACTAGCGGGTAATTTATAGGATGCGAGTATCGCGAGATCCGACAGCGGGATTATGACTCAGAGCCTCGGTTTCAAGTTTTCATTTGGCGCCAATACCCGGATCTGTCTCAGATCCGACTCGGATCGGAAAGGTTCGGGTGGGCTCGGATTCACAAAATCCGAGTGCGCTCATCTCTATTAGCAATGGAGCAATGTCACATAGACTGTAGACTGGCAACAAAACTGGGACCTCTCCTGTTTCTGTGTGAGCTATAATAACACAGTACAATGTGACTGTAGATTTTGAAGAACACTGACAGACCTATTATTTCGATTTCAGTAATGACAATTAGTAATGTAGCAATGGACCTCTCCTATTTCTGTGTGAGCTATAACTCAGTAGAATGTCACTGGAGACTTTTAAGATAACTGCCACCCCTCCTCTTTATGTTTTAGATATGATGCTGCCCAACTGCACTAGAGACTGCCAAGAACCGTGCTACCCCTTCTGTGTCTCTCTGTGAAATGGTGCTGGATTGCCGTGGAGGGAGGTACTTATAGAATCCAAAACTCATGAGATCCAACAACGCAACAATGACGTCTTGCCTCAAAAATTGCAAAGTACCGATCCGCCTCGGATCGGTGATGTTCGGGTGGGCTCGGTTCTCGGAGAGCCGAGCCCAAGCATCTCTACTTCTTACAATGTAAAGTCACCACCCAAAATGGCTGACCTAACAATGCTTTGTTGCAAGCACATGTTAGCTCAAAGGCCTAATTTAGTAGCAATGCAACAGGCCCTTAACTTATTACAACCAGTATTAGCCAGTCCACCACAAATATCTCTTATTCAGCAGTTATCACACAATGTTCACTAATATTTTTTAGTCTCACAGGTTAACACAAAACCATATGGGAGCCATTACACTTGTAGGGGGGGCATGAGAGCCAGCGAGACAGATTACACAATACAGTGTGTATCTTTATCTAGCAGACAAAGACAAGCTAAATTATACAGTGTTACACAATGCAGTCAAATACAATGCAACTATATTTCCCAAGTAAGTATTCCCAAACAGACACATCACAATGGGGGTGGTCCCACCTCTGGGGTTTTGCCTGGTGTTTTTGAAGTGTTAGGCTGCCGTGTACTCTACTCCCCTCCCCTCAAACACCATTCATTGCTCTGCGCACAATTACTGTTAAATTAAACACTTGTACATTAACACATAGAAAACCAATAAAAACACAGCCTGTGCCTCCCTTCCCCAAACAGATTAACCCTAGAGTACTGCTACTGCTGCTTGTGGACTTGCCGGCACAATAATGCCGGCAGACCCATAGTCACAATAATTGTAACATACACCAATTTAAAACATACATTAAAAAAAAGCATGCCCCCGTCCCCAAACAGATTAACCATAATGCCAGCCTAGGCTGGTACTAGATAAATAGGAGGGACAAAAAGCATGGGTCCATTCCCCCCCCTCCCCCTGCCAATTTTACTAGTACCAGCACTGGGGTCTCCCTACCATATTAACAACCAACCCCAGGCTGCTCAGGACGGAATTGGATTCTCTAGGGAGACAGCATAAAAAAAAGCGGATCTTTCCCCCTATGGGCACCCAACCCCTGGTGAGGTGGGTGTATGGCAATAAAATATTTTTTATCATAAACACACCATTTTGACTTGGTGCATTACAGATCCCAGCAAGCCCAGGCTTGTAGTACTACAAGCACCAGCATACCCAAGGCTGCTAGGGCCTTTTAAATAACAAAAATAAAAAAAACTTTATTACTCACCAATATCCATGACCTTTATCTGTACTGTCGAAGTCAGTAAATTGGATAAAGTCATTTCAATTAAAATTGAGCAAACTTGGTTGTCTTTGTCTGAAAAGATGCGTATGGCACGCTACGGCGTGGAAGGGCGTACGCAGCCACAACACGTGGCAACAACAGTATTTACGCTTTTACATACATTCGCACCAACACACACATTTGTAAAATAGTACACATTAATGGTAATTGAAACACATAGTTATTTATGTCGAAATATAGTAGTGTTTATGTGTAATATTATAAGTTATATGCATATTAGTGATACATATGGTTCAGGTTAAAAGAAATGTGTCATATCTAATATCATGTTAATCCCCTTTACATCAGCAGCTGTTCGGTGCATTCGGCGAAGAGATCGCACATTGAATACTCTAGTTATTGATGTTAGGGAATAAATGTTTAATATGATATTAACTGTCAAATGCAAATGGACTGATTGTAATTAGAGTGTGGCGGGAAGAACAGAGCAGTTTGGCAGGAAGAACAGAGCTTATCCCCTGGAGAGAGCCCCACCTTTGGATTCCTTAGATTGAATCAGCCTATGATGTGTAACCTCCTGGACCCTCCTGATGCCTGGACCAATAGAAGCAAGCTATACCACCTGCATTGTTTCACTGTATCTCTGTTTGCATATAAGCAGTAGCTCTCATGTAGTGTTCAGTCACCTTGACCACAGACTTCAGGATTGAATGACTGTTCGCTGGATCCAAAGCGCCTGCGATAAGTAACGGCTGTACTTATTATTATTTCGCTTAAATTATTCTGCTACTTTTTGAGAATAAATCTTTGTGCGTTGGAAACACAAATCAAGATTCGACAATCGTTATTGGATAGCGACAAAACGCTCATAACAATTTGGGGGCTCTTGAGTTTGGAGGTTTCGTTGCCGGACGATACGCAAGACCAACGGATTTCGGTTCCCCAACAAAGGGTGGAGACGCATCATATACGGGTAAGAACGCAATGTGTTCAAAACCTGAATTTTACTCTGTGTTGTGAAACCGAATGTCCGTTTTGCATTATCTAAGGTACGCTAACTGAATCTAGGGACAAAAGAGAAAACTGTTTCTTTTTACTGTCATTGTGCGTTTTAACTGTATTGTATTGTTTAGCATAAGTGTACTTCCTGCTTTGCGTACGCGAACTTCCGGTAGATTTTCCACGTGGTTAAACAATCGTTTTGATAGTTGTTATACATGCATAGTATAATTACTTGTTAAAACCTCTGGGACATTATTACTATTGTTGTGAACTTTCATTTTCTGCACAGAAAAGGTGTATGTCGTGTGATTTGTTGACTTGAAATACACTAAGGTTTGATCTATTGTTGAATAGAGTGTCAGTTGCTGTCTGACGAGGCAGGTGCCCAACTGATGTACGGTATACAAGGCAGGTATACCGGGGGCGGAAACTAAGCGAGTTTTCGCGACGTGCACCCAAGGGTAATCGCATCGCTTACTGATAAGCTTTAAGCGTTGCGATTGCACTGCACGGCAAGGAAAGCCGTGATTGCGACTTGGGGGTAACGGGGAAGAATTACGTTGGTAAAGCTGGTAATTGACTTTACCGGATGCTGCCAGGCGTAATAAACTCAACAGATTTTGTTGAAGCAACAGGGGTAATCGAGGAGCTGATAACCCTTTAGTCCGCATTGATATTTTTGTATTAGGGGTCCTCGTTCAATACGAGAGGAAGAGAGTGGACGCGGTTTGTAGCAAATACGTTCACGGGCCAGTAAAATATCTCTAACGGTAGATTGCGGATAGCAGAGTGTTGAAATTAGTGGCAGGATATTGTGATATTTCTGGAACCCTATTTTTGTGGCAGAATATTGTGATATTACTGGGACCCTATTGTTCAACATGGGTGCTAAGCAGACGCTAGAGATGGCCGAGGTACTGCCTAAGGAAGGGCCTATTGGTTCAGCGAGATTTCTCATGTGTAAGAAATATGGTGCATACGCAACTGCGTATTGCGACACGTGGGTCAAGATGACCAAAGATTGTGTTAGGTCTTTCCCAACAATAGGGAGTTTTAATGCAGAGGTACTAAATACTGTAAAGCATAAAGTATGGTTGATTAAGTCAACGAAAGTGAGGAATAAACATAATGATTGTTTGAAATTGTGGCAAATGGAATGTAGCACGTGGCAGAGCAGCGAATGCACAGCGGAAGTAGGCGTGGCAAAAAGCGCGCACAACGGAAGTAGCCGTTGAGAAGCGTGGAGAACTCAGCGCAAGCGCGCCCCCGCCACCCTATGTGGCGGGGGGGGGGGGGTTAAGTACAGCCGTTATTGAAAATGAAAAAAAGGAAATTGCTAAGTTATATCCTGTTTTAAGTCAGTTTAAAGCAAGTGTTTCTGAAGAAGAGGATGAACCCACTGTAATTTCAGCCATTGCCCATGCTGTTAATATGTTAGAGGTTCAGCGTAAGTATGGAAAGGGGGCAATGGCTGAGATAGGGGAGAGTAGTGTGACCACTAGGAGAGATAATATTCAAAGTACTGAAGTAGCTAACCCTGAAGATAGTGAACCGGTGGGTACGTAATTTAAAAACCAGAGTACAAACCTCATTACTTAATTGGAGAGGCATCACGGTATATTCCCTTAGGGAGTCTGCTGTGGAGCATGATAAAAATATCTTTAGGAAAAAGGAAGAAAAGAGTGACAAGTTGATGACGGTGAGTATACAAGCATTAGAGGGAACGTATACACGACCACCAGCCTATAACCCACATAACAGGAAACGCATAATGTTGAGATGTTATAATTGCAAAGAAGGAGGACATATGAGGAAAGATTGTACTAAGGGAAGATATAATCCTAATGAAGGGTCGCATAGATATCCTCCAAGGAGGGATTCACATAGACTAGAAGACTCACACCTGCCCGCGCATATTACAGCAGCAAATGCTGCGTGGGACAGCAATAGTCAGCGCTAGGGGTCAGGTCATACCTGTAGTCTACAGCCAGTGAAGTTAACTGAGAGTCTGAGAGTAAAACTATTCCAGCTATGGGGGTAACGGGTGGAGTGTTACATTATCCTCTAACTAAACCCGCTGAAGTTACTATCGGGCCCCTGCATACTTAGCATTCGTTTCTCTTGGCTGCAGCGGCTCCTACTAACTTGCTAGGGAGAGACTTGTTATGTAAAATGGGATGTGTCATATACTGTACTTCAGATGGTGTGTTCTTAGAAATACCAGAAAAAATCGCACATGAGTTACAGGATATAATGGACACCCCTCAAAGGTTAATGTTGCACTCTACCGTTGTAGAACAAAGTCCACCTCAAGTAAAGGGGATGTTGCTGGAAATACCGGTTTCACTATGGACCAGAGATGGACAGGACACTGGATTGATGGCAAACGTAGCCCCTGTCATGGTCAATCTAAAAAGTGGTAGGATAGCTCCAAAAATCCCACAGTACCCATTGAAACCGGAGGTGGAATTAGGGGTATATCCTGTTATTGAAAGGCTGTTGCAACAAGGGATTTTAATTCGTACATCCAGCACAGCAAATAGTCCCATTTTCCCTGTGAAGAGGAGTGGGGGGAGGGGCTATAGATTAGTCCAGGACTTAAGGGGAATTAATAAAGTTGTTGAGGGCCAATTCCCCGTAGTGTCGAATCCAGCTGTCATCCTCATGCAGATTCCACTGTCTGCTAGTCATTTTACTGTCATTGATCTATGTTCTGCTTTCTTCTCAGTCCCTCTTCACCCTGACTGCCAATACCTATTTGCATTCTCCTACCGGGGAGTACAATACACATGGAACAGACTTCCCCAGGGATTCATTGACAGCCCCAGTATTTTCTCCCAAGCCTTACATAACTGTTTGCAATCCTTTCAACCTTGCAATGGGTCTGTTCTAATTCAATATGTGGACGATTTGTTGCTCTGCTGATTCTTTTCTCTTTTATGTCATGTTTACATGATACTAAATTGTTGTTGCTCCATCTCTCACAAACAGGGCACAAGGTGGCAAAGGACAAGTTACAGCCATGTCAGACTAAGGTCAAATAATTAGGGCACTGTCTCACCCAGGAGCTAAGACATCTGACGACTGACAGAATTGAGGCCATACAACACATGACTCTGCCGCAGAGCCAGAAGCAAATTCGTACCTTCTTGGGGATGTGTGGATACTGTAGATCCTGGATCCCAGGTTTTTCTATTCTGGCATTACCATTGCAGGAGCTAGTCTCTTCCTCGAAACCAGAACGTGTCGTACACACTGAAGAGTCAGAGCAAGCGTTCTTTAATCTCAAAGATAGTCTGACTAGAGCACCGGCATTGGGAATACCTGATTATGAAAAGCCTTTTGAGCTGTACTGTACGGAAGCTGATGGTTATGCAGCAGGTGTCCTCACACAGAAACATGGTGACGCTAGCAGACCGGTAGCATACTACAGTGCACAATTGGACAATGTGGCAAGATCACTCCCAACATGTCTCAGAAGTGTAGCAGCAACTGCTCTTCTGGTAAGTAAGAGCGAGGACGTAGTATTAGGACATAATTCAACTGTCTATACACCCCATGCTGTATCAGCTCTGGTAAATTCAGCTCAAACCAGACATGTTTCTTCAGCTAGATTCACAAAGTGGGAACTAGCTCTGATGGCACCCTCAATCATTACCATCAAACGATGTAGCACCTTAAATCCAGCTACATACCTTCCATATGTGTCTCTAGAGAGACAAAGGGTGGGAGGTGAGGAGACCCTGGTTGATGATGAGTTAGGCAAGAGTACTGATACGCATGATTGTATGGAACACCTGAACCAGACCTTTACTGCAAGGCCCGACATACGTGACACCCCCGTAGAAAATGTGGTTTTACGTTTTTTACAGACGGGAGTTGTCATAGACAGACAGAGACGGGAGAACTATGTACTGGTTACGCTGTTGTAGACGATCAGGATGTGGTAGAAACTGAACCCCTTGGCCCACCTCACTCGGCCTAAGTGGCAGAACTAGTAGCATTAAGGAGAGCTTGTGAGTTGGCAGAAGGTAAATCAGCTAATATATATGCTGACTCTAGGTACGCCTTCGGGGTAGTGCATGATTTTGGGGCCCTTTGGCGTCTTAGAAACTTTACGACAGCAGCAGGTATGCCAGTGGCACACTCACAACACATAAAAGGACTTTTGACAGCGATACAGTTACCCAAGACGGTAGCCGTCATAAAGTGCAAAGCCCATACCTCTGAAGAAGACCCAGTGTCATTGGGCAATAATAGGGCAGACAAAGCTGCTAAATGGGCAGCAGGGCAACCTATGACTGTATCGACCGAGACTATGATAGTTTTTCAGACACTAGACATGCAGAAATTAATTGAAATGCAAGATTTGTGTTCCCTGCAGGAAAAGGCGGTCTGGAAGGCGAAGGGATGTGGTCAAGAGTCTTCAGGACACTGGAGGGATGGACAAGGTTAGCCTGTAGCTCCCCGAACATACTATCCAAGCCTGGCTGAAGCAGCAAATGGTCTGACTTACCTGGGTAAAGAAGGTATGTGCAAACTGGTGAGAGCATACTGGTGTGCTCCTGGATTTTCTTCTCAGGCTGGTAAGAAAGCAATGTCATGTCTTAATTGTTAGAGGAAAGATGTCAGGAAAACTATTCCAACTGAGCCATCCCACATCCCTCCTACAGACGGACCTTTTCAGGTAATGCAAATTGACTATATCCAATTACCACCGTGCAGGAATCTAAAGTATGTGTAAGTATGTATTGATGTGTTTTCCGGTTGGGTAGAAGCATATCCAGCAGCCACTAATACTGCTGTGTTCACTGCAAAGAAAATTATACAAGAGTTTGTGTGTAGGTTTGGTATCCCTAGAATCATTGAAATTGATAGGGGTACCCACTTTATTGGTGATATCTTTCAAAATATGTGTAAGCTCATGGGAATCAGTAGCAGACTTCACACCCCTTACCGACCACAAGCCTGTGGTAAGGTGGAAAGAGTAAATGGTTTTATAAAGAACAAGCTTGGTAAGATAATGGCTGAAACTGGGTTGGCGTGGCCTGAAGCTTTGCCACTAGTCCTCCATAGCATTCGAACCACTCCTAGACCTCCTCTTAATCTGTCCCACTATGAGATACTGTTCGGCCGACAACCTTATTTGATCGTGAGTCCACAAGATGACTTGAAGTGTAATAATGAAGTGACTGTACAATATCTTATAAAAATGAGCAGACAGCTAAAGCAACAACAACAAAAACGAAAAATGCTGGGGGCGTGGCCTGGTAGCCAACACGATCAGACGTGCTTCGCTTCAGCTCCTGGCCCCTGATCGTGATTTGGGGTGACTGAGTGGGATATAATCCCTAAAAGCTTAAGTGGCAGTTGGGCACACCCTCCTAATCACCAGGACCCGAGACAAGCAGAAAGGAAAGGGGATAATTTCTGCAACAGTACCCGGCGCCTACAACGCTGAGGCCTGGCAGGCACGCTGCGGGGGACTTACCACTGCGCCCTCCGATTCATCCCTGAGGGTCCCGCTGCCGACCGGAGAGCTCCTGACGTTTTCAGCACTGTGTGAGGTTTGCAGCAGCGCTGTACAGATCCGGAGGCAGCTGCTGTTTCTCCCCCTACTTGTTGGGAGATGGGAGCCGTGGAGTGGGGAGCGTGAGGCGCGGCCTGCTGGTTCGTGCAAGGCAGCGAACCCCTCCGCAAAAGTTCCCCCTGAGCCGGTGAGTGGGTACCGCCGGGGACAGGCCTGCCTCCGGTATAGGCGCCGGACCTCGAGTGGCAACTGGGCTAAGTGACGTCTACTTCCGGTGGGCGTGGCTATCGGAACCCACCAGACAGTCTTGCCGGCCCTCGCTGAAAGAACTACTTGTCTCCCAATCCGGAGTGGCAGCTGAATGGTGTGCGCTGAGCAGAGTGGACGGATTGCTGGTTTTAAAAAGCAAGGGCCCTTTTCGCAACTCTCATTGGACCCCCCTGGTGCCTACTCTATGGCTATCACTCCCCCTGCTGCGTGAGTGATCTGCGCTGAGGTCCCCTTCTATGCTGGTGCTCCCCAGGTACCATCTGATTTTTCTCCACTTACCTTGCCTTCTATCAAGCTGCACCACATCCAGACCTGCTGATCGGCTCTGCTTCATTCACTGGCGGAACATTACTGCCCTCTTGTGGTGGCTAATAACACTACATCTACTACTCACTGCTGCTGTAATTACTCTCACCTAGCTAATGTTTCTTGTATAAAAGTCCCGGCTATATTACTTCAAGGGTTGAGCAGACAGCAACTGAAAGGCAACGATCTGGTGCCCAATCGTTAAGAGTACACCAACTGTTACACACTATAGCGCCCATCAAGTTTGGTCGCCTTCTAGCCTGTCCGGCCGGTGGGCTTTTTTGTTACGGGTGCTAACATCCATCCACTGGCCTTTATCCGGCCGCTGAACATATGACCTCTCCCGCTTAGGCTGGACCGGGAAAGACCCCTATAACACTAGCCAATGTAAAAGTGTGTCCCTTCATCACCTCCTTTCCTCCTCCCAGCCTTCCCTGGCCTTCTTTATCCGTTTCAATTGACCGTTGTCACTCAGCTTTTCCATTATGTCTAACAAGCCAAAGAAAGTGGCCTCCGGGTCCTCTGCTAATTTTTTTGGTTCAAAGAATAAATCGTCCTCCCCACCTTCGACTCGTACAGAAACGCCCGGCGCACAGCCGACTTCGGATGTCTAACTGGACCCGCAGATTCTAGCCATAATGACCAGTCTAGTAGAAGGGGTCAAACAAGCATTCCACCAAGAACTTTCTAAAGTTGTTAATGACTTTAAAACTGGGCTAACTTCATTGGGCAACAGATCTGATGCGTTGGAGTCAAAAACAGACGACCTTTGCCGCTCACAAACTACGATGGACAACGAACTTATCCGTCTTCGTAACGAAGTTGAGACTCTCAAGGAAAAGCAGGAGGATTCAGAGAATCGATCTCGTCGTAACAATATTCGTATCCGAAATGTCGCTGAAGATATCTCCTCGGCTTTTCTTAAAGACCTTTTTCAGCATATCCTTCCGGAGCTTTCTGACACTGACTGCTTGATGGATCGTGCTCATAGGGCTCTTCGGGCTCGTCCTGCCAATGGCCTATCTCCTCGAGATATTATAGTGCGGCTGGACTACTTCAGCACAAGGGACTGCATCCTCTTTACGACTAGAGATCAATCTGTTATCTCTTTTCGGAATATGGACATCCAGCTGTTTCAGGATCTAGCTCCTTCCACAATTCAGAAACGGAGAGACTTGCAGCCTGTTTCTAAGATCCTGCGACAACATAATTTCCGGTATCGCTGGTGCTTTCCGTTTCAACTTCAGGTGTTTGCAGCCAACTCATCTCATTATATCAAAACGGTGGACCAAGGACAGGAACTACTGGCTAAGTTGGGCACCCTTCCTGTAACGTCTGCTTCGCAGTCCGGCTCTCCAAAGGCCCAACGACCAGCGCCTCCACAACCAGATTGGTCCCGTTCATCCCGCCGTAAAGCCCGAGATGATACGCCACCATGATGTGTCTCTTATTGTCACTGGTCACTCCCTCTGCTAATGTTTCACTTCTATAGGTGAACTTCCTATACGGGTTGGAGCCCTGAGCTCCTTATCTTCATCTATAGATAGATTAGTTTCTACATGTTACTAGTTTGTTAATAGATTAATAGCGGTATTTACTAGCCATAGTGTTTATTTTGAAGTATCCTGTTGCTGCTATAATCTTTTGTGTTTTACTTGTGGTAATGTGTCCCAGGCCCCCTCTATTCCCCTTCCTTCCCCTATACTCCCCCACCCCCCTTCCCCCTTTCCCTAATGGTTTAGAATATTAAAGTTCTAATACTAATAGGTTGTTAATACACACTGTTTTGCGGTTAGTTAATTTTATTGCAGGGGAAAAGGAGAGAGGGAAGAAGTTTCTTTTTTTCCCTTTTTTCTTTTTCCCTTCCTTTTTTTGGTATTTGGCTTTTCTTTTTGTTTTTGTTTTTCTTAAGATTTATCTATGGGTCTACGGTCCTGGTCTCATTCCATCCCATACACAGGACCACCCCCCACGCACCCTTTGATATTGTTTGTTGTTATTTGTATGCAATTTTCACTATGTCTTTGAACCCCTTCTGGGTTCCTTTTACACAGGGTTTACGCCGAATTGGGCTCCTTCTTCACTTTCTTTTTCTTTTCTTTTCTCAAGACTTTCCATCTTTCCCCTTTCCCTTATTTTCATTCTTTTCTCAAGAACGGTTTAACAATTTATTCCATTATACCCGATTACTAGCAAAGCTGCCGAGATTGATCGCTTTCCCAGCGCCATGGCCTTAAAAGTTTTGTCGATTAACGTCAACGGCCTCAACACCCCTCGTAAACGTACGATGCTACTGGGAGCCTGTAGGAGAGAAAAAGCGGATATTGTGTTTCTTCAGGAGACACACTTTACTTCAGGGTAAGCAGTTTTCTCAGACTTTCTTTGCCTCGGCGGACTGCAAGAAGCGGGGAGTGGCTATTTTGATCCACAGTAAGGTTCCCTTCTTGCACTCCAACACTTATGCAGACCCGGAGGGTCGTTTTATATTAGTGGGCGGTACCCTTCGATTTATCCCCGTTACCCTAGTTTCGGTCTATGCCCCTAACCAGAAGCAGAAACCTTTTTTTATCAGACTCTTTAAATGCATTGAGCGGCTGGCGCGAGGTCATGTGATAGTGGGTGGTGATTTTAATGTGACCCTCGATCCACTTTTGGACAGGTCTTCCCCTTATTCTTCCCAGCGGGGCTCTTCCACTCCAGTAGAATCGACCTCCCTGGCCACATTGCTTACCCAGCACCGTATGTATGACTCCTGGCGGCTCTGTAATTCAGATGCTAGGGATTACACCCATTATTCTGCCCCTCACCACTTGTACTCCCGCATAGACATGATACATGTATCCCACACACTCACTCCCAATGTGACTCAGGCGGGCATTACCCCGCTCTCATGGACAGACCACTTGGGGGTGTTCACTATTCTAGATCTCCTTAAAACTCCACCACCCCGGGGAAAGTGGCGCCTGGAGGATTCCATCCTGCTTAACCAGACAACCCTCTTAGCTCTCAACAACTCAATCTCTAACTATTTCCAAGATAACTCTACTATAGATGTCCCCCCAGGTATTATCTGGGAAGCACACAAAGCCACTATCCGTGGTCACTTGATTAGCCTGACTGCGGCTTCTAGGAAAAAAACTACCGAGGAGGTATCTTGCTTAGAACGTAAAATTGCATCTCTTCTTTCACAGCATCAGTCCCTCCATGACCCTGCCCTGCTCACTCAGATTACCTCTCTGAAAGACCAGCTTAACACTCTTCTCTCCCATAGGGCTGCTATCACTATGCAGAAACTACAGCAAAGGTACTATGATAAATCAGATAAAGCAGACTCTGTGTTAGCCAGAAAGCTTCGCAAGAAGATGGCTCTAGGTCATATCGATAAAATTTATGGCTTACAAATGAGCAGAGTTACATATGATCCCAAGGAGATAGTTCAGTCGTTTCAGGAATTCTATTCCTCTCTTTATAACTTAGCCCCGCCTCCCCGTCCTCATAGTTCTAACATTGTGCCGACCCTTGACGAATATCTAGATGCCACCCCCCTCCCCAAGCTCACTTTGCCCCATCTAGAGTCCTTGAATGCAGACATTACTCTGACCGAGGTTTTGGTGGCCATTAAATCCCTGAAACCCTCCTCAGCCCCAGGCTCTGATGGCTTTATCCCACAATATTATAAGAAGTTTGCTGCAACTCTGGGCCCTCACCTGACATCTTTCTTTAATGAGATATTGGGAGGAGCCACGTTTGACTTGGCCACTACCAGAGCTAATATCATTGTCATTCCAAAGCCAGGGAAGAATCCAACTCTCTGTTCTAGCTATAGACCAATTTCCCTCCTCAAGGTGGATCTTAAAATTTATGCAAAAATTCTGGCTTCCAGATTGAATCCCCTCCTCCCTTCCCTCATCCATCCCGACCAGGTGGGATTTATCCCAGGGCGTCAAGCCCCGGACAACACTAGGAGAACATTTGATTTGATCCATACAATTCACAGGGGTAAGCTCCCCTCCCTCCTTATGTCACTAGATGCTGAGAAAGCGTTCGATCGCATCTCCTGGTCGTTTATGGTTGGGGTGTTGGGAGCGATGGGCTTCTCTGGTAAATTTATGACCGGCATCTCCGCCTTGTACAGCTCCCCGTCGGCCACAGTCTCTGCAAATGGTCTGACTTCGGCCCCCTTCACTATCGCCAATGGCACACGGCAGGGCTGCCCCCTCTCTCCCCTCATTTTTGCCCTTATCATAGAGCCATTAGCAGCTAGAATCCGGGCTAATCAGCAGATATCGGGCATCCCGGTGGGCAATTCTTCTCATAAGATAGCCTTATACGCGGACGATGTCTTGTTAACTATTGCCAATCCAATTTTTTCCGTTCCTCCTCTCGTACACAAACTAGATCTCTATGGCCATTTCTCGGGATATAAAGTTAACACTGATAACACAGAAGTCTTGGACTTCTACATTTCCTCAGCAGATAAAGTGTCTCTAGAAAGTTCCTTCCCATTTAATTGGCGTCTTCAAAAAATCAAGTACCTCGGGGTATATTTGACTAAGCACCTTCACCAGCTTTTTCAGGCCAACTTTCTCCGCATTCTTGCCCAAATTAAATCGGATCTTGTCTCATGGTCACAGCTATATATCTCGTGGATAGGTCGAATCAATGTGGTTAAGATGAATATTCTCCCTAGACTCCTCTACCTCTTTCAAACCCTCCCCATCCGGGTCCCCCCTTATGTTTTCAAGTTTCTCCATTTTCATGCATCTAAATTTATCTGGGCTGGTAAGCACCCCCGAGTCCGTTTCAAGCTTTTACAGAGAGCCCCGATTCCCGATTTCCGACGCTACTATCTCTCCGCTCAGCTTGCTCAATGCGTTCTGTGGTGTAGTTCAACACCCTCCAGAGTTTGGGTTGAGATCGAAGCTGAAAGTCTGGGCATGCTATCTTTATCCACTCTCCTATGGCTCCCACGGGCTCGTCGACCAAAACGTGTCTCGCCTCATCCGATCATTGCACACTCCCTGGCGGTCTGGGACTCATCTTCTCAGAAATTTGGCCTTTCCCCCCATCCCTCACCCCTAATTCCTTTATTTAACTCCTCTGACTTCACCCCAGGCCTTACTCCTAAAGTATTCTCCTCGTGGACCTCACAAGGGGTCTGTTTCTTAAACGATCTCACCTCCACGGTAGTGTTCCCCTCGTTTACTGACATCCAATCACGAATGGATATTTCCTCTAAACTTTTCTACCAATTTCTCCAGCTTCGTCATTTCCACCACACAGCAAAAACTCGCCTCTCTTCCCGTCCCCTTACCACATGCTAAAATCTCTGTCTTCGCCACTGCTCTACGAAAGGCCTTATTTCAACACTATACCACGAACTCGCCCCACTTTCCTCAGACCCTAGAGTCTCACACGAACTGGCCTGGGAACATGACTTTGGTAAAACCCTTTTGAGCAAAGAATGGTCAGAGATTTATGAGAATGCTGCCTCCAGTTCAATCTGCGTTAAAATAAAGGAGAATGTCTATAAGGTATTGTACCGATGGTACTACGTTCCCTCCATGATTCATAAAATTCTCCCAGACTCTTCTGATCGCTGTTGGCAGGGGTGCCCCAATGAGGGTAATTTTATCCACATATGGTGGACTTGTCCCAGATTAACAAATTTCTGGGCAGAGATTAAACACCTGATCCAATTGATTCTCCAGGTAGCGATACCATTAGAGCCTAAATTTTTTCTCTTGCCCTTGGGAGCTCCCACGGCGACTCGACGCGAGAACAAGCTGGCTAGACATATCTTGTCGGCAGCTACCTGCCAAATTGCAGCAGACTGGAAGCAGCAATCTCCACCTTCGCTTCAGGCTGTTATTAACAGAGTTTGGCAGGTCCATCGCCTGGAATACATGACCAGCATCATCAATAGGACGTCAAGTTCGTTCACTAAGGTTTATACCCCATGGCTATCGTTTTTTCAGGCCTATTCCCCTTTCACTTGATTTTATATTTACACATGTCCGTCCTCTTCCTTCTTTTTAATTTAAATTTTATTGTATTTTATAATCCCTTTCTTCATTTCCTTTTCTGTTCTGTTCCTGTTTCTCTCTTCCCCTCTTTTCGCGTCATGCCCCCCTCTCTTGTGGCATTTCGCTCTCTCCCTCATTTCTCTAAAAAAAAACTCGGGTCAATATCGATGCACGTAATTTGGCCCCTCTGTATTGTTTCTTTCTTTTTTTGAGTTTCTCACGATTTTATGTTGATCGTATATCATGCTTTTCAGTGAGCTGTATAAGGTCACTTTTACTGTATGTTGGTTTTGCTTGTTATTTGACCTCCCAAAAATAAAAGTTTAAAAAAAAAAAAAAAAACTAAAAATACTGTCACCTGGTATGCCAGAAACGAACTGTCATGATGTTGATTCTGGGGACTATGTTATGATCTGCAATTTCTTACATTCAGGTTGTTTAACAGACCGTTGGGAAGGCCCGTACCAAGTGCTGCTGACCACTACATCACTGAAGGTTGCAGAGAGAGACACTTGGGTCCATTCCACCCACTGCAGGAGAGTCAGTAACCCGGAGAAAGTGCGAGATAAAAACTGAGACCGACGACACAGATCTGTCACTCGTAAATCTGTTCCAGGAGACCTAAAGCCTGCAGTCACGACACCTGAACCAGAGACGTTGCCTCAGAACTATCTTTCCAGCGATGGAGTGGCGGTTTTTGTTTTTCTTTTCTTGCAGGATTTTCCTTGTTTTTACTTTTTCAAGGACATTCTATTTTTGTGAAGGAGGATGAAGGACAGAGGAAGGTTCTGGCAGTGATACGGATGAGATGAGATCGAGGAAAAATTACTAGAGTACTCAGAGCAGCCCATTATCAAGCTTGGTCCAGGGGTTATGAAAAGGTCTGCTAGCTCAGGAACTCAGAGACAGTGTGAGGGGCTATTGTCTGATGAGTATTGTATCTGCAAGTTCTGTGACTCCCTAGTTGAAGAGAGATGCATCCAGAGATGCCAGTCCACCGGTAATCTGAATGTGGGCGGGCATCCTCTGGAGGATTATCACTCCTTGGTGGGTAAGGCTCTAAACCAAACCGAGTGCTGGGTATGCTCTCACGTGCCGCAGGGACAGCATAACATAGGACTAGTGCCATTCCCTTTAAACATCTCCGATGTACTCGAATTGAGGGGTGGGAGGCCCATTGAAGGGAGGTACAATAACACTAGGTCCCCTAGTCTGACGCTTCGACAATACTCCGTAGACAGATCTTTGCTGTACCTAAATATCTCTCATGCAAAGCGTCTGGAGAATTGGGAAGCTGACCTATCAGATCAGACAATGACTCGCCACACTCATTTTAGAGGGAGACTCGCAAGGTCACCAATAGGCAGGAATGTTGATGGACGCCACAAATTAGGGCGTGTAATTAAACATAAGAAATGATCCATTGGACAGGTCTCTATAGGTAATTGTAAGAATGTCATCCATGCTTACACGTGTCTTGAACAAATGGAGACACCAGGCATGGGTAGTTTTGTCAAAACCTTATGTGAAATAATTAATGGGCATACTGTTCCTTATGTTCTCCCTGATGATGTGTACTTTGTTTGTGGGAGAAAAGCTTATTCCTGGGTGACTCCGAGTTCCAAAGGCCTGTGTTTCTTAGGTAAACTGGTTCCTGAAATCATGACTATTACTCATGAAGAAATGGTTGATATTCACAAGACTACATCCCCACCATACATACATACATACACAGTACGAACACCGTGGCAAGAGAAATATGATTCTTGGTGAGGAACCCATAGCTGCAAAATTGATTAGCGAAACCGCTGGTTTTCAAGTTATAGTTGCTCTAGACCTCACCAGGACCGCTCAGCGAACTTTAAACTTTAAATATATTCAAGACCTAGCTAAATTGATAGACAATATCACAGAGATGTATGATAACACTTTCAGGTATACTGGAAGGGAGCTACAAGCGTACAAGAAGGAGTTGGTGCAACATAGACTGGTACTAAATTATCTCACCTCTATTACTGGTGGGTACTGTGTGACGTTGGCCATCCAGTTTGGTGTCAAATGTTGCACGTACATCACCAATAATACGGATGACCCTAAGGAGGTTATAGACCGGAAGATGGATGAAATTCTTCAACTGAAATGAGAATTTCGAAGGAACCCTAATTCTTCATTATATGAGATCAGGGAAAAGGTGTCAGGATGGTTCTCGTGGTTGAATCCTGTGAAATGGTTCTCTGGTCTGGGGGAATGGGTACAGAAAATGGTTGCTAGTGTAGGTAAGCTCCTTCTCCTTATATTGGGTGTCATCTTAGCAATTGGTTTATGTGTCAAATGTGTTCCTACTGTGTTGAAGTGTGGAAAACCGTCTTCTAGGAGAAACACTGAGAATGAGACTGAAAGGGAGGTGCAAGATACCGAGGTCATGGTCTGTGAAGAAGTGTTGTATAACCCTGAACTTGAAACGGTGATTAGGTGATAGTTTATTACACTATCAAAGGGTGGAACTGTTGAAGTCAGTAAATTGGATAAAGTCATTTCAATTAAAATCGAGCAAACTTGGTTGTCTTTGTTTGAAAAGATGCGTATGGCACGCTACGGCGTGGAAGGGCGTACGCAACCGCAACACGTGGCAACAACAGTATTTACGCTTTTACATACATTCGCACCAACACACACATTTGTAAAATAGTACACATTAATGGTAATTGAAACACATAGTTATTTATGTCGAAATATAGTAGTGTTTATGGGTAATATTATAAGTTATATGCATATTAGTGATACATATGGTTCAGGTTAAAAGAAATGTGTCATGTCTAATATCATGTTAATATTCTTTACATCAGCAGCTGTTCGGTGCATTCAGTGAAGAGATTGCACATTGCATACTCTAGTTATTGATGTTAGGGAATAAACGTTTAATATGATATTAACTGTCAAACGCAAATGGACTGATTGTAATTGGAGTGTGGCGGGAAGAACAGAGCAGTTTGGCGGGAAGAACAGAGCTCATCCCCTGGAGAGACCCCCACCTTTGGATTCTTTAGATTGAATCAGCCTATGATGTGTAACCCCCTGGACCCTCCTGATGCCTGGACCAATAGAAGCAAGCTATACCACCTGCATTGTTTCACTGTATCTCTGTTTGCATATAAGCAGTAGCTCTCATGTAGTGTTCAGTCACCTTGACCACAGACTTCAGACCTGAATGACTGTACACTGGATCCAGAGCACCTGCGATAAGTAACGGCTGTACTTATTATTATTTCGCTTGAATATATTCTGCTACTTTTTGTGAATAAATCTTTGTGTGTTGGAATCACAAATCGAGATTCGACAATCGTTATTGGATAGCGACAAAATACTCATAACAGTACTCCATGCTTGTCCCAATAAAATGGTATCCCTCGATCTAGCAGCTTGCACCTAAAAGAAAAGCCATGTTCATTAAAACAAACACACACACACACACACACACACACACACTCCTTGTCCTGTAGCTTGATAAAAAAACAAAACAATCCACAAACCCTTTACAAATGACGCAAACTTGTTATTGACAGCAATAGCTCCTGTCGTGTAATGAAAGAATTACAGCTACTAGGTTTATCTGTAATTGGGGCTTTCCCACGCTGTCAGAGCTGGTTCATGGGAAAGCCCCTGTGTTGATGTACAAGTTTTTCATTTAACAGTAATTGTGCTAGTGGGTCTGCCAGCAGCAGCAGTGGAACACTAGGGTTAGCCTGTTTAAGGGGGGCAGGCTATATTTTTATTGTTTATGTATGTATTAATATACAAGTCTTTAATTTGACACTATTGTGCCGGCGAGTCCGCCTGCTGTCACTGCCATTGCCATTTAAATGTCGACACTCTGACTGTCAATTTTACTGTTGAAAGTCCCAATGTCGACGTTTTAACCCTGATGACACACTGAACCTGTCGACAGGCAGATGTCACCATTTTGGTGTCGACAGATCTGTATCCAATCCGGCACAAATACATGGCAATTTAATAAAAGATACAATACCTATGAAACATAGGTGCCATCCTATCTGACAGCAGTGTCAGATAGGATGGCATTTTAATTGAGTAAAGGACACCTTTAAAACATACAGGCAAATCACTCATTGATAGGATGGCCATTTTAGACAAGACAATAGACCTAGGTAGGCCCACCCCAAAAGTGAAAAGGGTTGAGAAAATCATCCTATTTTATTCTCAATGTATGTGTGACATGAAGAGGGATAGCAACAGCAGTAATTAAAGGTCATTTTACAAAAGAAGATGCCCCCAAGGATAGATGCCCCAATGTAAAATGATTTAAGAAAGAAAATTGTTGTATTTTATTCTTAATGTTATACGGTATGTATAACACATTGTAGGAAGAGAGCAATGACAGTAATAAAATGTAATTTTAGAAGAGAAAATACACCAAGGTGGGCAAACCCATAATGTAAAATAGTGTAAAATATAATTGTCCCTGCCACCCACCCACCCGTATACTGTATGTTAAAAAGGACATTGCTAGCTTAATAAACCAAGCTACAGTAAATACCACATTTGTGGCTGAAGCACTTGATTTGTTTGGGCCCCTACAAAAGAAAACATTGTGGGTAGGATGGTGGCTAAGTGGCTAGCACTTCTGCCTTACAGCACTGGGGTTATGAGTTCAATTCCTGACAATGGCCTTATTTGTGAGGAGTTTGTTTGTTCTCCCTGTGTTTGCATGGGTTTCCTCCCACACTCCAAAAAACATACTGGTAGGTTAATTGGCTGCTAACAAATTAAGCCTAGTCTGTGTGTGTTGGAATTTAGACTGTAAGTCCCAATGGGGCATGGACTGATGTGAGTGAGTTCTCTGTACAGCGCTGCAGAATTAGTGGTGCTATATAAATAAATGGTGATAATGGTTGCTGCTTGTTTAACTATAGAATAAGGATTTTAACAATTGACTAATGGGCTTTAAGCAAATAGTGGTTATCTTCCTCCACATTGACAATGTCATCATCCTTATACTGATGACAAATTTATAATCACACAGTAGTTAATCCCCACTGGAATACAGCTTCAGAGATTCATTTTTATGAATACCAGTTTTTCAACATTTTATTGGTGTAGCTTCCTACAACGATCGCTCTCAATCTTCTTGGCTGTGCTAAACAATCTTTCTGAGTATACACTAAAGCAGGGGTCGTCAACCCCCAGCACGCGTGCCAGACGTGGCACGCGGAGCCATTTTCACTGGCACGCCGGCCCCCAGTGTCACGGGCACTAGGAGTCTTTACCCAGTATCACCCGCTGATGGTCTTATCAGAGCAGTAGAGTTGGTATATGATACTCTGGTGGCAGGGTGATAATGGAACTGGAAACAGCAGATGGTTAGAGAATGCTCAGAAAGTCTATGACTAGCAGCACTGGTAAACAATAGGTAACTGAACACGAGGATCTGGATGGACAAGGACACATGAGGGTAGTCAGTGGTCTGCGCACGGCAAGTTGTACCACTGCTATAGTGAGAAGAATGTCCAGGAGTAATAAGGAGGTGGAAGTCAGCGGTCTGCGTATAGCAAGTTGTACCGCTGTCTGTAGTGAAGGAATGGAATCCAGGTGAAGGTAACGGGGAAGTCAGTCGTCTGCGAGTAGCAAGTTGTACCACTGCTTATGTGAGAGAATATATGCAACTGGGGACACAGGGAAACAGGAATCAGTGGTCTGCCTCTAGCAAGTTGTACCACTGACTATATATATGAGGAAGGACACGAGGAGATAAATGCTATGCAGAGTCTACACGGGTACACTGAACTTGATCCCACATTGAACTGCACACAATAATAATAATGAATGAACAGCACTGCACAGATAAACAAAGTCACTAGAATAGTCCAGCAAAAGGAAACACAGTCAATAATAGCAATAGTCTCCGAGGATGGAAACTCCGGAGGAGAACAACTCAGTCCAGATGGATATGCAATACACCAGCACAGTCAATGAGAAGTATGCATACCGTGGTTCAGATGAGCAGGCTGTTAGAGATAGCTGCAGGGATACCTGAGCGGCAGTGAACTGACGAGATGAGAAGTCCTTGCAGAGTGGAAGCGGCAGGTAGGTGCAGCGCACTGTAGGTAGGCCAGCAAGGACGACAAAATACTCAGGAAGCAGTAGTATATCGAATTGAACAGCAGGAGACCACGGGAGAGCTGAAGCGATGTTGCAGAGCTGGAAGCCGAGGAGCGTAGACTCGATGCTAACAGGCAAGTTGACACAAATGGACACACTGTAGAAGCAGTAGGCAGCGGGTCAGCTGACGGCAGGTAGAATGCAGACTGGAGCGCTGAGACGAGCAGGACTCTGTAGACACGCTGAAGTAGCTAACAGGAATCAGCTGGAACAGTAGCGATGTAACACAGGAGAGTTGGAGAGATCTGTAACTTGTTAGACACACGGAGGCAATGGATAGGAATCAGCTGCTGGAGTCACGATGAAACACAGGAGAGTTTGCAGTAATCTGTAACTGTAGATATACGGAGACAGCGGATAGGAGTCAGCTGCTGGAGTCACGATGAAACACAGGAGAGTTTGCAGTAATCTGTAACTGTAGATATACGGAGGCAGCGGATAGGAATCAGCTGCTGAAGTCACTAGGAATACGAGGAGTAGAAGTGGTCTGGAAACCACAAAAGGCAAACAGGAATCAGCATAAGCTGAACACACCAGGAGGCACTGGAACACCTTCAGAGACTCATGAGGAATGAGACTCCAAGATCAGGCAACGTGGTATTGACCACAGGTGCTTAATATAGGGAGTGTTGCCTGATCAGCCAATTAAGTTAAAGGAACAGAACTGAAGGTTAGAAGGGACTGCACATGCGCAGTACCTCATTATAATGAACGGACACGGTTCCTAGCTACCTTAGAAGTAGCACTCACAGTCCGGTGAGTGACACCCAGGTCATGTCCCGACATCAAGGGGGAACGCTGTTTTCGGGAGCTCCGAGCTTGTGCCGCTGGTCGCTCTGGGGGAACTGGTAGTTTCCGTTTGAACTGTAGTGCGCATGCGGTCATTTATACAGGTACCGCAGCACTACATCCTCTACCTACGGCCTGCTTCTACCTCTCTTTCCCCTCTTCCTCATTATTATTGAGTGCCTCTCTCGCGGTGCACTGTAAAAGAGGTGCCTGAAGTAAGTTAGATCTCCCATCTGCATTACAACCCTGCCTTTTCCTGCCTCCATTTTTCCCTCCCAATGTGTGCCTCTGCCCCCCAATTGCATGCCTCTGCCCCCCCCTTGCCCAAGGTGTGCCTTTGTCCCCCCTGCCCCATGTGTGCTTCTGTCCCCCCTGACCCATGTGTGCCTCTGTCCCCTCTGACCCATGTGTGCCTCTGCCACCTGCCCATATGTGCCTCTGTCTCCCCAGCCAATATGTGCCTCTGTCCCCTTTGCCCATGTGTGCCTGTGTCCCCCCTGCCCCATGTGTGCCTGTGTCCCCCCTGCCCCATGTGTGCCTGTGTCCCCCCCGCCCCATGTGTGCCTGTGTCCCCCCTGCCCCATGTGTGTCTGTGTCGCCCCTGCCCCATGTGTGCCTGTGTCCCCCCTGCCCATGTGTGCCCAAACTGTTTGTGTGTATCTGTCTTACATTGTGACTGCCTGTTCCTTTCTCTCTCCCTCTTTGTGTGCATGTCTCCCTTGTCCCCCCTATGCCGTTTCCCCTTTTTTCCTATATGCCCCCACAACCCAAAGTCCTATTGCACCACACCTTCTACAGCCTTGTCTTCCACATCTCCTCTTTTCTCACCTTTTCTTCTGCTCTCCTGAATGTGGCAGGCAGCGTTGATAGCTGCTGATCTGAAGCAACATAAATGAACAAAGGCAAAACCGCATCCAGCGCCACATAACTGAACCTGAAAATTGGAACCTGAGGCTGGCGGGTAAGCAAAACTTTCCTTTAATAAATCTCCGTTACTTCCGGGTCTCGGCAGCGCTGTCACATGACCCAGCAGGCGGGGAATTCAAAACTGCACTATAAAAAACCTGCTCTGACTCCTGGGCAGCGTCAGAGCAACTTCTTCCTGTTCCTGACTAGCGATTCCTGTGATCTCCAGTGTAATTTGCTGACCTTTCAGATTCTGCTCCAGTGTACCAGACCCAGGCTTGTTTGACCACGTTACCTCTCTGCTCCAGTGTACCAGACTAAGGCTTGTTTGACCACGTTACCTCTCTACTCCAGTGTACCAGACCCAGGCTTGATTGACCACGTTACCTCTTTGCTCCAGGTTACCAGACCCAGGCTTGATTGACTACGTTACCTCTCTGCTCCAGTGTACCAGACCCAGCTTGCTGACCACGTCTATATCTCCGCTCCGGTGTACCAGACCCAGGCTTGTTGTACCACGCATATATCTATATCCAGTGTACCAGACCTCAGCTATCCTGACCACGGAGTGGTTCCTATTTGCCTTCCAGTTCCAGTGAGACTCCCACATCCTTACCTCTAGAGGCAGACCAGTGGACCGCGACCTGCGTTCCTCCGCAGCAAAGCCCATCCCACCTTGCAGCGGTTCTTGGTGAACACCAGGGGGTTCGTTAGACTCCGCACCACCGGACGGCCAGCGCTGATCTAGAGTAAGGCAAGTACTCCATATTTATTACCTATATTACAGTAGTGTTACAGTTTGCTCTGACCACAATATGGATACTTCGGGAGAACCTTTTCCTAGGGATTTGGTCCAACACTTGTTAGGAAGGGTAGAAAAGCAGGAAGCCAATCAGGATCAGTTGCTTAAATTTTTACAAGTACTGTCAGCTCGAATGGATACCTTGCAGACAACCTTAGTAGCCTCAGCTCCTATACAGGCTCCTACTGTCGCCCCTTTATCTACAGGTGCAGCTTCATTTCTACGTATTCCTAACCCACCTAAGTTTGATGGGGACCCTAAGTTATGTAGGGGATTTCTGAATCAATGTGCTATACAATTTGAGCTCCTTCCCGGAATTTTTGCGTCTGAAAAGGCTAAAGTAGCATATATCATATCCCTCTTGTCTGGTCAGGCCCTAGCCTGGGCATCCTCGCTCTGGGAGAGAGATGATCCCTTACTACATAATTACCCTAATTTCCTTTCTAACTTTAAGAAGGTTTTTGATGAGCCCGGTCGGGTCGCCAAAGCAGCTACCAGTATCATTCATCTCTGGCAAGGAAGTCTTTCTGTAGGTCAATATGCTGTACAGTTTAGGACAATGACCTCAGAGCTCTGGTGAAATAACGAAGCCTTAACAGCTGCCTTCTGGCAAGGTCTTACAGACCAAATTAAGGATGAATTAATCTCCAAGGAACTCCCTACTTCTTTGGATGATTTAATTTCCTTATGCATAAAGATTGACCTTCGCTTCAAGGAGTGATCTCTGGAGAGGGAGCAATCCCGCTGTGGCCCTTTTCGTCTTCCTCCCAGTTTTCAGACCCCTGTTCAACCTCTGGAGGAACTCATTCAGCTCGGAAGAACCCGCCTTTCGGCTGAGGAGAGAGAGAGAAGGTTCAGGAACAAATTGTGCTTGTACTGTGGCGAGGAGGGTCATCTTTTGGGTACCTGTCCTAAGCGCCAGGGAAACGACAGAACCTAACATTTAATAGGGAGGTTTCGTTAGGTCCCTCTTTTCACATCCTCTCTTCCAACAGTAAAGAATATTTTAGTATTCCCTGTGAAGTAGTGGTAGGTTCTAAGCTCCACCCTGTTTCTGCACTACTGGATTCCGGGGCAGCAAGCAATTTCATTTTCTTGGCTACCATCTCTCAATTCGGCATTCCTGCCCAGTCCCTAGAGAGACCCATCTCCCTCACTGCCATTGACGGAGGCACTATTTCTGGAGGACACATTCGGTTTATAACCATACCTTTAACCTTCAGAGTGGGAGTGCTACATGTTGAGACCATCTCTTTTTTAGTAAATTCTAAGGCCATTAACTCCTTGATCCTGGGCCTGCCATGGCTTCGCCTTCACTCTTCTAGGATAGACTGGCATTCTGGTGAAATTCTTTCTTGGATTTCTGCTTGCCACAGTAGTTGTTTGACTAAAATAACCCCTATTTTTTGCAAAATTAATGCTTAACTGGGCAATCCTCAATTATTGCCAATTGAATACCAAAGTTTTTCATATGTCTTCTGCGAACAGGAGGCCACTAAACTTCCACCTCATAGAAGCTGGGACTGTGCCATTAATCTCCAACCTGGTAAACCCATTCCCCGCGGATGTATTTTTCCCTTATCTGTTCCTGTGGCCAACGCAGTATCTGAATACATTCAAGAAAATCTCAAGAGAGGATTCATAAGAAAATCATCATCCCCAGCAGGGGCAGGTCTCTTCTTTGTAAAAAAGAAGGATGGGGGCCTAAGACCTAAGAGGGGCATACAACCTAATTAGAATAAAAGAAGGGGATGAGTGGAAAGCAGCTTTTAATACACAAGATGGACACTTTGAGTACTTGGTAATGCCCTTTGGGCTATGTAATGCTCCTGCTGTTTTCCAGAACTTTATGAACGAGATCTTCCAATATTTACTCTATCAATTTGTAGTTATCTACCTAGATGACATCCTTATCTTTTCCCCAGACCTTTCATCTCATCGCAGACATGTAAGAGAAGTATTGAGTTGGCTTCGAAGATATCAGCTATATTGCAAACTTGAAAAATGTGTATTTGAACAAAAGAGACTTCCCTTCCTAGGATATATTATATCTGAAACTGGCCTTCAAATGGACCCATCCAAGCTTGAAGCCATCCTGGATTGGCCCCAACCATCAGGCTTTAAGGCTACTCAGCGATTTCTAGGATTTTCTAATTATTATCTACAGTTTATTAAGGGTTACTCTTCATTAGTAGCTCCCATTACAGCCCTCACTTGTAAATCCACCAATCCTAAAATCTGGACTTCCGAAACAGTCCAAGCCTTCAAGGATCTCAAGACGTTATTCTCTACAGCTCCAATTCTTCTTCAGCCAGACTGTCAACGGCCCTTTTTCATAGAGGTGGACGCATCCTCCGTGGGGGTTGGAGCGGTACTATCTCAGAAGGACTCAAGTGGTAAATATCATCCTTGTGGGTTCTTTTCTCATCAGTTTCTCCCTGCAGAGAAGAATTATGGAATCGGCGATAAGGAACTCTTGGCGATCAAATTGGCCCTTTCCGAATGGAGACATCTACTTGAGGGTGCTCAGTCTCTGGTAACAGTATATACTGATCACAAGAATTTACTGTACCTACGGTCTGCACATTGTCTAGACCCCCGTCAAGCCAAATGGGCCATCTTCTTTTCACGCTTCAATATCAATATTACCTTTCGCCCAGGCTCTAAGAATGTTAAAGCGGATTTTAAAGCCCTCTCTCCTTCATTTGATGCTACTGATACCGAAGCCTCAGAGAGAGACAAACCAATCTTGGATACCAACTGTATATTGGCTTTGTCCCCCTTGACTGAGAGAAATTGTCCTCTGGGTAAAACCTTTGTAACCCCACCTCTTTGTGCCAAATTATTGCAGTGGGCTCATTCTTCCCCTTTTTCTGGACATGCTGGGATGCGGAAGACTTGGGAATTAATCTCACGAAAGTATTGGTGGCCTACCATATGTAAGGATGTCAAGTCTTTTGTCTCTGCCTTCTCAAGATGTGCCCAGCATAAAATTCCCAGACAGAAGCCGACTGGTCCGCTTATGCCATTGCCTATTCCTGATATTCCATGGTCTCACATTTCAATGGACTTTATCATGGACCTTCCGAGTTCTAAAGGATGCACCGTCCTCTGGGTCATCACTGACCGGTTTTCTAAGGTAGCACATTTTGTTCCTTTGAAGAAACTCCCTTCGTCTTCTGTCTTAGCCGATCTTTTCATTAAAGAGATTTTTCGACTTCATGGCTGTCCTACACACATTGTATCTGATCGAGGGTCACAATATGTATCTAGATTCTGGAGAGCTTTCTGACAAAATCTAGGGACCAAACTGGATCTTTCATCTGCATATCATCCCCAGACTAATGGGTTGACTGAGGACTAATCAATAATTGGAGAAGTTTCTAACATTTTACATCTCTGCCAATCAAGATAATTGGGTTGACCTTCTTCCCTGGGCAGAGTTCGCTCACAACTCCCATTACCATGAAGGTAGATGCATCATCTGTGGGCACTGGTGCAGTTTTGTCTCAACGGGACACTTCTGGGAAACTAAATCCATGTGGCTTTTTCTCTCGTAAATTCCTCCCAGCAGAAAAGAACTATGGAATAGGAGATCAAGAATTATTGGCTATTAAATTAGCCCTGTCTCAATGGCGACATCTGTTGGAAGGGGCCTTGTTTCCTATTACGATATATACCGACCATAAGAACCTCTTTTATCTCCGTTCAGCCCGTTGTTTGAATCCTCGTCAAGCCAGATGGGCCTTGTTCTTTTCAAGATTTGATATTAGTCTTACCTTCCGTCCGGGATCAAAAAATAAAAAAGCAGACGCTCTTTCTAGGTCCTTTCATTCCGAAGACCAGGATTCTCCCGAGGACATTCATCCCATCTTTAACCCTAGTTGTGTCTTGGCCCTTACTCCTGTGCATAAATCTACTTGCCCTCCAGGCAGAACCTTCATATTACTACATCTACGTCTCAAGTTGTTACGCTGGGCCCATTTATCTCGCTTCTCGGGTCATGCTGGAGTCAAGAAGACTGGAGAACTCCAGACCCGGTACTATTGGTGGCCATCCCTCTTGAAAGATGTAAAATCATTTGTTTCTGCCTGCTCTAAATGTGCAAAACATAAGGTTCCTCGACATAGACCCTTTGGTCCTCTTATTCCTCTACCTGTTCCTGAAGTACCCTGGTCTCAAGTATCTATGGACTTTATTGCCGATTTGCCTCCCTCCAAAGCTCATACGGTTATCTGGGTGGTGACAGACCGTTTTTCGAGAGCAGCTCATTTCATTCCTCTCAAAGGACTCCCTTCTTCAGCAGTGTTGGCAGAACTTTTCATCAAAGAAATATTTCGCCTCCACGGCTGTCCACTCCATATCGTGTCAGACCGTGGCTCACAATTTGTTTCAAGGTTCTGGAGATCCTTTTGTTCTCAGTTAGGCATTAAATTGGTCTTTTCCTCGGCATACCAGCCTCAATCTAATGGTCTGACCGAACGGACAAATCAAGAGCTTGAAAAATTCCTACGAATGTATGTGTCTGCCCACCAAGCAGATTGGCTGGAACTCCTTCCGTGGGCCGAGTTCGCCCATAACAATCATTTCCATGAAGCTGCTTGCAATTCACCCTTTTTTGTCATGTATGGATGTCAACCCAGACCACCTACCTTTTCTCAAACTCCTATCTCCACCGTTCCTGCTGTAGATTCCCTGCTAGGCAAGTTTTCTCTCATTTGGACACAAAGTAATCTGGAAAATTCTGCTGCTCGGGCTAAAAAATTTTACGATAAGAAAAGGTGTCCTGCTCCTCCACTTCTTCCAGGAGATAAGGTCTGGTTATCCACTAAAAATATCCGTTTAAAAGTTCCTAGTATGAAACTAGCACCCAAGTTTATCGGTCCTTACCGAATCTCTGAGATGATCAATCCAGCAGCTTTCAGATTAGAGCTTCCATCCTCACTACGGATTCCTAATGTGTTTCATGTCTCTCTGCTAAAACCGGTGGTACACAATGAATTTTCCAATGTCACAGCTTCCCCGCCTCCGGCTACTTCTCAAGATCAAACGGAGTATGAGATCAAACAACTATTGGACTCTCGTAGATCCAGAGGTTCACTGCAATTTCTAGTCAATTGGAAAGGCTATGGGCCTGAGGAACGTTCCTGGGTTAAAGCTTCAGACATTCATACCCCTCGTTTACTCAAACAGTTTCGGAAAAGATTCCCTAAAAAATTATCGTAGGTGTCCGGAGTCCACCCTTTAAGAGGGGGGTACTGTAACAATCCTGTCCAGGTTTGCTACTTTTCCTGTCTGCTCTGTTCTCCTGTGGATCACATGACTCACCTTCAGGGCGGGTCATTCAAACCTGCTCTATTTAAACTCAGCACTGACACCTGCTCATTGTCAGTGCAACTTGTTTGCTAGCCTGACTCCATGGACTCCTGTGAATTCTCTGACCCTTGTGCATCCCTGAACTCTCCTGTTGGATTCCCTGTGGGTGAACCTGCTTCATCAACCAAGTGCTGGTAGCACTATCTTTGGGACTCTCCTGTTTGCAAGTATCTTTATGCATCATTTGACAAGACTTTGTTTATTATGCCAAGTGTGCAGATTCTCATCATTGTGATATAATGAACTGCCATCTCACCTATCCTACTGTACAAGAACTTATTTGATACCTTCTGGACTGTTCTGCTGATGCTGCTATTTCTACACTCTGCGGTGATCAGACTCTTACCTTGCATATATGTTGTAGTGCTAATCTCTACTAATTACCTGACCCCTGTGGTATCCTGAGCAACGTTACTCACCATCTCTGTGTACAGAACTTTGCTGGTATCTATACTTGTCTTGTCACAGCTATCACCATCCATGATGCATACTGACTACTGCCAAATACAAAACCATTGCCACGCCCTGCTGTGACTAACTTACATATTCTGAAGTGCACAGAACCTGCTAGTAGTCAGCCGTGGACTCCTTCTGTGCTCAGTGGATGCAATACATATTCTATGTGTTTTATTGATACTTGCATTTATGTCCCATATATATTTACATCTTGTTTTTATTTATTTTAAAGAAATACCTGCATGTACTGTAGGGGATGGGTGGGTGGGAGACTGAAAAACTATGTATAATAAGCTTCCTTCCTCCTCTCCTTTAACTACTCTCACCTTGTCCTGCCTCCTGTCTCACCCCCTGCCCCCTCCCTTCCCTTCCCTGAGTGGCTACCTGCACTGCTCAGGTGTAACAAAATAGGACGGACTTCGCTGTCTGCACCCGCTTTCTTCACGTCACTTGCATCGGGCCGCCTAGCGACCATCCTCCCTTATTCCTCTTCGGCGCTATTGCTGCGCCTGCGATTCCTTATATATTCCTTGTTATTTGCAGTACTACTATGTTTAATGCTTAACCATCGTAATGTTATATATGACAGTCTGCTTATCTCTACAACTTATTACTATTTGCTGCATTGTTATTATGTGTTGATATGTACTATGCTCATATTCATTGAAGTACATATTAAGCAGACCCATTGCCTTGTGTTCTTATTCTCTAAGCATCATATGATCCTGACTCAGCTAGTCACATGCCCAGGCCTTCGTGGGAACCGCCCACTAGGTCTGATATTATTCCAGTCCATAACAGAAGGTTGTTGTTCAATTTTTATTTTAGTGCTTGTATAAAGGTGATTCTTTGACTTGTGAAAAACCACTTGTGTACATGCTACAGGTCTCAAATTCAAATGCACATGAATTTATTTACTAATGTTCATGTACTTTCAAACTATGTAGGAGGCTGAGGAATGCATTGCTCATCTTAAGCATGCAATCAATTCGATTTAGGAGGGGTAGGAGTGGGTGTTAAACAATGTTAATGTTTTCTATTTGCAGTTTTTTTTCTCTACTCTCTTCAGATTTTCATTAAAATGTCTGATGCTGTCCCAAGCACTCAGAGGGCTAAAACCAGGTGCCAAACAAATTTTTCTGGAAGAGAATTAGAGATTTTGGTTGAAATGACGATTGACAAATTCCATACACACAACACACGTATTTTGGCCATCAAAAAAAGCCGCCACTGGGAAGAGATAACGCAACAAGTGAGTGCCATTGCTCCTTGTCGGCGGACGATCAATGAAGTAAAGAACAGTAAAAATAATAGATTGAACCAATCCAGAAATAATTTGGGTTTACTGCAAACGTAGTAAATGAGTAACAAGTGTTACCTTGACACATATTTGTTCAGTATAAGTCATTTGTATTTGAAGGTCAGATTTCTAGCTAGATAATGTGCATTGTAGTGTCAAAGAGTAGTTGTCCAAATGTACATGTTACTTTCAGACAATTATCCACCCAGGACAATGAACACACATTTAGCAGTGTGTGTGTGTGTGTGTCTGTGTCACTCGCTGGGATATCGGGCAGCTCACCCGACCCCCGGCAAACTTACCTAACTCCGGCGGTCCGCTCCGTCCTGGGCGCCCCCATCTTGGATTCGGGTGACCCACAACTTATAAAACCTCTGCCCGCATCCCTTTTGGCCAGGCAATTTTGGCACCAAATACAAAAGGCACCTTCTCTATACACTCAGTGCCTGTTCCTTTAGTTACCTCTGATACTAGACGTGGCTACCTCCTATCCTGTCAGCTTGTCTACAGAACTTACGCTCCAACCAAGCATCTGCTATCCTGTCAGCTTGTCTACAGAGTTTACGCTCCAACGAAGCACCTGCTATCCTGTCAGCTTGTCTACAGAGCTTACGTTCCAAACAAGCATCTGCTATCCTGTCAGCTTGTCTACAGAGCTTATGCTCCAACCTAACACCTGCTATCCTGTCTGCTTGTCTACAGAGCTTACGCTCCAACCAGGTACTCACTAACCTGTCAGCTTGTCTACAGAGCTTACGCTCCTACCAATTACCCGCTATCCTGCCTGCTTGTCTACAGAGCTTATGCTCCAACCAAGCACCCTCTACCCTGCCTGCTTGTCTACAGAGCTGACGGTCCTTCAGCTGTTCCGGTATTTCATCTACCCTTCATTGCTATTGACTGTCCCTTGTCTCCTGACTTTCCAAGAGGGCTTCGCTCAGTACTCTAGCAGGGGCCGCGACCTGCGAGCAGACGCAGCTAAGACTATACTGCTTTGCGGTGGTTCCTGATAAACACCGTCTACTTGTTAGACTCTGCGCCCTGTTGGAGTAGCGCTAACCTGTACGAGCCCTAGGATTCGCATCGTAAAGACCTGCAAATCGCTTGAGACCGTGACAGTCTGTTTTTTGGTGTCAAAATTGAAACACACCAATGTTATGTTCCATGGTTTAGTTGTAAAAAGTATTTCAATTAATATATTTTTCTCTTTTGTACAGCTGGGCTGACTATAAACAAAATTTAAAAAGAAACTAATCGAGGCAAGGAGGCACACTCAAGGAACGGGTGGTGGCCCAGCAAAGGACATCATCGTTACCGCACTGGAGGAGCGAGCGACTATTGCTATTTCAGAGGAGTCTCTGGTTGGGGTGGGCCGAATTGATACCGGCAACGACCCACCCCTAACACTGCAGCTATCTTCTCTAGGTACATTTGGACTATATTCTATTTGGCACCTTTATCAGTATGCACATCATAATGACTCTAATTTCTTGACTGATGATCACATGTGTTAATAGTTTGTAACAATCTAACCCTAAACTTAATATCAGAATAATCTTAATGGATTCATTTGTTTTGTTTTTTATTATTTATTTATTTTTTAATTGACACCTAAACAAATTTTGTTTCTTCTTTTTTACAGAGCGGCGGGAGGAGCACCAAAGTCTGGCTGCAAACCCAGACGGAGAGCAAGTGGCTTGCCCGTGATGTGAGCCGCCTCGGAGGGAGCATGCAAAACTCTTGAGGCAGCATACAGTATTGCACAAAGCCATCACTTTGAATCTGCCACTGAGTCCATTGACTTTAACGTTGGTAATATGTCCAATACCCTCACCCCGTCTGAGCACAAATTTGATCAGCACATGACCACTTTAAATGCAACCCTCACAAATATGTGCACCATCTTGTCCCAAATCGTAATGAATCAGCAAAGTTCACAATGCTCTCCACTAAATGTCACTCCTTCACCTACTCGGGGTCCTGATCTCACTAATCCAAATTATTCACCACTTTCTAATTCTCTGCCTCCTTCCCCTTTTCATCCTTCTAGCCCTTCACATCTCTCGGCACACCCCGCTTACCCCCGGGGTTTTCTATTTAATTTTTTTAAAGATTATTATTATTATTCACCCTTGCTTTGTGACATGCTTGTTCAAAGCTTCACATTGTCAGCTTGGTAGTCCTTTCCTTTACCACTCAGTCCCTCTAGGTCACAGCATGGCCATGCAGCCATGGAATATTCCTAACCTAGAAGTACTAGTGCTACTTAGGTAACACCTACCCATCCTTGGACCTACACTGCACCAGTGTGAAGTTTCATTATGATTAAATTATCTTGACACACACACACACACACTGCTTAATGAAGGCAGATATTTAAAAATGTACATGTGTAGAAACCCCTATGTGGAGGGTGGTGGAGACAATAAGGGACATTATGCACCTGGTTAATTATAGCTAATATTAAATTACTAAGTGTAAGGGACAAAGTGCAGTTTTGGTGTGTTTTCATGTGGTTGTATGTGAAAAAATTGCTCACCGTTAACAAATCAATTAATTGATAAAAAATAATTTATTAGATAGTGCAAAGGGCCCAATGTAAATCAAATTTAAGGTATGTTATAACTGCCC
Source organism: Mixophyes fleayi (assembly GCF_038048845.1). Classification (NCBI taxonomy): domain Eukaryota; kingdom Metazoa; phylum Chordata; class Amphibia; order Anura; family Limnodynastidae; genus Mixophyes; species Mixophyes fleayi. Next base: position 211,290,396 of record NC_134402.1, on the reverse strand, counting down.
ATCCATTGTTGGCTCAAATAACCTTTAGACATTTCTGGAAATTAAATTACAAAAGACACACAGAACAATTTTTGTTTTGTTAAACATTTTTGAAAAACGTAATTTTGTAAAATACAACAATATTTAAGTTTTGAAAAACTATACTTTTTTTGCAATATGGGCAATTTTTTTTTTTATTAATTTCGAATATTTTTGGATTTTGCGTCGATATTTTAAAATATCATGGAAAATCTCTTCTTTCCCTTCAGGGAAAAAAAACATGCTGAGCTCATTGTTCAGACATATATTACTTCAAACGGCTGTGGTTTGTTTACCACATTTGACTTGATCAGCAGAGGCATGAAGTGTTACATAACGTAACATTGTTTGAAAAGGTTAATGGTATGCTAAACACAGTACTAGGCAGAGGATTAATACTTTTGGTTGACAAATGTATTTATATATGCACATTTGTGTGGTGGCAGGGGAAATGGGTTTTACTTGAATCCCCAAAAATTATTATTATCGCCATCATGGTTGTAAACTGTGGAATGGATAACCAGTTATTTGGAAAATGGCATGTGGGTAATCATGATTTTTGATCAACTACAATGCTCCTCTAAAGGAATACAATTAGGGAAAGGGTTTTATTTCAATACATACATTCACCGATTGCCACCTCCAACACCGCCTGTGTGGCAGCCACCTCCTCCTCCAGGGCCACCTCCTCCACCACCTCCATTGGTGCTTCAGCCACCTCCTCTGGCTCCTCCTGCACCCCCTGCGGATCCTCTTCCACCTCCTCCGGCGGCTCATGCACCACCTCGGCCGACTGCTCCTCCTCCTCGGGCACCTCCTCCACATCCTGCGTGTCCTCTTGAACCCTGGCATCTGGGGCGCCACGTCTCTGACAGCCTGTTGGAATAAGTATAACGCATTAGTTTATTTAAAAATGTTCTCCCTGTTTCACAGTTACCTACATGTAGTCATATAATAATGTGAGCTGACATTGTGAAACATGCATTTAGCAACATAGATAATTGAGTGTCTTTAAACCAAAAAACTCAAAAATTAGAGACACAACACTTTCAGATGGTCTGTAACAAATCTTGGATTTGGCTTAGGTGACATTTTCAAATGTAATAAAAAGTACTAAATTAATATTATAGTTTTCAGCCTAAATAATTATAGATTCTAAATAGTGTCAGATTATGGAGACATATTGCAGGAGGTATTTGGGTAAGGACTTGTTATATGCTTTAATCAGCATATGGCAACTGTGAGCATTGTCCCCAAAAACCTTCTGGACGAATATTTGCAATATAATTCATCTGCCACAGTTAAATTTGAAATGTCTGGAAGCGAACATCACCACGTTGCATTAGTGGTTTGCACTTCTGCCTCCCAGCATTGGGGTCATATGTTTGAATCCCAAACATTGCTTATTGGTCTGGATATTGGGCAAAAAGCATTTTGCTTTGGACGGGGAGTTACATTTATAATCTGGAGACAGGTTATTATATTTGGAGTAGGACATGTCCTCGAATAACTTTGAAAGTCATTTTCAAAATTAAACAAGTATTTTTTTTTTTTTTCCCGCAAATTACTCAAGAACTCATGTCTCCTGATCTCTTACCTGAGCTCGATAAAGAGATGTGGTTGGCGCCGCCGCAAATTAATCAATTAATCCACCGTCGCTGCAGCTGGACTACAGACCTGTGGCGGTGAAATTGCAGCCATATGAAGCGGCGAACCATGCGGTAGGCCCGCAGCTTCATCTCATTGGTGACATAGCTGCCACTGGGCATGTTGTCCATACCCTCCGCCAACACACGCAGCTCTCGACGTGCAACAGTAGCTAACCTCATTTTCCCTCTAGCTGTAGCTCTCAATTGTCTGATTGGTTCTCAGAGCACATGTGGGCATGCGTACATCACACGCTGATCTCTTTGCAAAATGTCTGCTTGCCATTCTGTAACAGATACTGGATTACTATTACTAATCTTGATTAGCGCTGGCTTACCTGAGGTGCGGAGTCTAACGATCTCCCCGGTGTTCACCAAGAACCGCCGCAAGGCGGGGTGGGCTTCGCTGCCAGAAGTCGCAGGTCGCAGTCCTCAGGTTGGCCCCAAGATTTAGTGCAGCGGAGTCGAGCGGAAGATGCGCAGTCAATCAAGCCGGGTCGGTACACAGGAATGGAGGCAGGCAGAATCAGGAGGCAACTCGGAGTCAATCAAGCCGGGGTCGGTACACGGATCACAAGAGTAGAGGGATAGTCAGCAAGCCTAGTCGGTACACAGGGGTTGGAGAGCCAGGATAGTCTAACAAGCAGAGATCAGAACACAGGAAGACACAGGAGACTGGAAGACACAGCAATCCACGAAGCACAGGAGCCAGGAACAGGTAAATGGTAACTTGATGCTCTGACAAGGCTGCAGTGTCCAGATGAGCTTAATATAGTCTGTGGATAGTAAATGCTGCCTCCCAGCCACGATCATGTGACCACCCAAACCAGGATGTACAGCTGTACACAGAGCCAGGAAAATCAGCAGCATGAAAGCAAGTAAGTTTGTGACAGTACCCCCTCCCTTAAGGGTGGACTCTATTCTTAAGAATTTTTCTAATTCTTGGTTGGTTCTCTCCGAAGACCCATTGGACTGTGGATGATATGCGGAGGAAAAATCAAGCTTAATTCCGGACATACTGCAGAAGGACCTCCAAAATTTTGATATGAACTGTGATCCACGATCGGAAACAATATGTTGAGGACAGCCATGGAGGCGAAATATTTCTTTAATAAAAATATCGGCTAAGGAGGAGGAAGATGGATGACCTTTAAGAGCAATAAAGTGGGCTGTTTTAGAGAAGCGATCCGTGACCACTAGCACCACAGTACAGGATTTGGAAGGTGGAAGGTCTGTGATAAAGTCCATCGAGATCTGTGACCACGGGTATTCAGGAATGGGTAATGGGAGCAAACATCCATAAGGTCTTTTCCTAGAGGTCTTGTGTTGAGCACATTTGGAACAAGCAGAAACAAATCTCTTCACATCTTCCAGTAAAGAAGGCCACCAGTAACTTCGGGACAACAAGTCCCAGGTTTTGAGGATGCCGGCATGCCCAGAGAAGAGAGAGCGATGAGCCTAGCTGAGGAGTTGAGTGCGTAGACGTGTCAAGATGAATGTTTTGCCCGTAGGGCAACCCTTGTTAAGGTGTGTAGTTGCCAAAACTCGACAGGGGTCTACAATGAATTTATTGTCCTCCAAAGGTTCCATATCAGCTCTATCAAATGAGCGAGATAAGGCGTCCACCTTCATGTTCTTGGATCCAGAGTGAAAGGTGATGTTAAAATCAAAACGTGAGAAGAATAAGGACCACCTTGCTTGTCGAGGGTTTAGACAACGGGCAGTACGTAAGTATAGTAAATTCTTGTATATATGGTGATTGGAAATCGTGCCCCTTCTAGTAGATGTCTCCATTTGGAGAGAGCCAACTTGATGGCCAGGAGCTCCTTGTCGCCAATCCCATAATTGCTTTCCGCAGGTAACAAGCGATGGGAAAAGAATCCGCAAGGATGAAGTTTTCCAGAAGGGTTCCATTGTGAAAGTACGGCTCCAGTACCAACGGAAGACGCATCTACCTCCAGGATAAAAGGACGTGAACAATCAGGCTGTTGCAGAATGGGTGAAGATGAGAAGAGAGACTTTAATGATATGAAGGCTTGGATAGCCTCAGTGGACCATACGCTAGCATCAGCAGATTTACAGGTCAATGCAGTGATGGGAAACACCAGAGAAGAATAACCTTTGATGAACTGATGATAGTAATTGGAGAATTCTAGGAAGCGTTGGGTAGCCTTAAGACCTGAAGGTTGAGGCCAGTCAAGTATGGCTTTCAGTTTGGTGGGATCCATCTGCAGTCCGGTGCCAGAAATAATATATCCCAGGAAAGGAATTTGTTTGTGCTCGAAGGTGCATTTCTCTAATTTGCAGAATAGATGATTTTTTCGGATACGAGAGAGAACCTCTAATACATGACTGCGATGAGATACTAGATCTTGAGAAAAGATGAGGATGTCGTCCAAGTAGATGACTACGGATTGATACAGTAGATCTTGAAAGAGCTCATTCATAAAGCCCTGAAAGATAGCCGGGGCATTACATAACCAGAAGGACATGACCAGGTATCAAAGTGGCCGTCTCGGGTGTTGAACGCTGTTTTCCATTCATCCCCCTCCTTAATGCGTATGAGGTTATACGCTCCTCTAAGATCTAGTTTAGAGAAGATGGTGGCACCCTTAATACGGTCGAACAATTCAGAAATCAATGGCAGAGGATACCGATTTTTAATGGTAATAGCATGCAGGCCTCTGTAATCTATGCAAGGGCGGAGACCCCCATCTTTATTTTTTACGAAGAAGAAGCCAGCCCCAGCTGGGGAGGCAGACTTGCGGATGAAGCCCCTTTTTAGATTTTCTTGGACATACTCCTCCATAGCCTTAGACTCCGGAAGAGAAAGGGGGTAAACACGGAACCTGGGAATAGGTTTACCAGGTATAAGATCAATGCCACAATCCCAGATTCTGTGAGGAGGGAGTCTTGTGGCCTCTTGTTGACAAAAAACGTCAGAGAAGGGTTGGTATGGTTCAGGCAAAAGTTTCACTGGAAATGTTTGGGAATGTCTGGGAATGTCTGGAGGGACCACCTTCTGGATACAATGAGAGAAGCAGAACTGTCCCCAGGACAATATGTGACCTGATTTCCAGTCTAAGGTGGGAGAATGGAGACGAAGCCATGGAAGTCCTAGGATGACTGGGTTGGTAGATTTCTGAATTACCAGAAAGGAAATCTTTTCCCGATGAAGCGTTCCGACCTGGAGAAGGAGGAGAATGGTGCGTACCAGAATGGACCCCTCAGGAATTCTTCTCCCATCAATGGCCAGCAGTGAGATGGGTTGTTCCAAGGCTTGTGTGGGAATAGAGAATTGTTTGACTACTGCGGCTGAGATGAAATTTCCTGCGGCTCCGGAGTCAAGAAGTGCAGACTGCGGGAAAGTATTATGTCCTAACTGAAGGGAAATAGGAATAGTAAGGCAATCATTACTACAAGGAACTGACTGACATTGAGAGATGAGGCCCAACGATACAGCTCCCGAACTCGTTAGGCCCTGTCGTTTCCCGGACATTTGGGACAAGAACTTAGAAGATGGCCACCTTCTCCACAATACAGACACAACTTGTTCCGAAATCTCCTCTCCCTCTCCTCGGCCGACAGGCGGGTCCTCCCCAGTTGCATAGGTTCTTCGGGAGGAAGAACAGGTTTTTGGAAGTTGGGAGCCAAGCGAATTATACTGTGCCGAGATTGTTCTTTCTCGGAACTACGCTCCTTGAAATGCAAATCAACCTTGACACAGAGGGAGATTATATCATCCAGAGACGTCGGGAGTTCCCGAGATACCAGCTCGTCTTTGATCCGGTCTGAATGGCACTGCCAGAACGTAGCCACTAAAGCCTCGTCATTCCAGTGAAGTTCAGAGGCCATTGTTCTGAAGTGGACTGCATACTGTCCCACAGACTGGTTTCCTTGGCGAAGACGTAATAAGCCGGTAGCGGCATTAGATACACTTCCTGGCTCGTCAAATATCTTCTTGAAAGTGGACAAAAAGGTGTTGAAGTTATACAGAATGGGATCATTCTTCTCCCATAAAGGGGAAGCCCATGCTAACGCTTGCCCGGACAATAGTGAAATCACATAGGCCACTTTAGCTTTTTCGGAATTGAAGTTCCCTGGCAACAGCTCAAATTGTATGGAGCATTGATTTAAAAATCCTCTACAATATTTGGGGTCCCCATCGAACTTAGGTGGGTAAGGTATCCGTAACTGCGAGGAAGAAGTTGCCGCTACAGGCGGAGATTCTGGGGCTGCAACCGCGCAGGTGTTCCGCTAGCCACCAAGGTGTTCTGGACAACATCCAACCGAGTAAACTATTGAGGAATTTTAAAAGTTGCTCTTGGTTAGCCTCTTGCTTATTCATCCTTCCCACTAAATGCTCCAAAAGATCTTTTGCCGCTGAATGCATGGTCAGAGCAAACTGTAACAGATACTGGATTACTATTACTAATCTTGATTAGCGCTGGCTTACCTGAGGTGCGGAGTCTAACGATTTCCCCAGTGTTCACCAAGAACCGCCGCAAGGCAGGGTGCTTCACTGCCGGGAGTCGCAGGTCGCAGTCCTCAGGTTCGCCCCAAGATGTAGTGCAGCGGAGTGGAGCGGAAGATGCGCAGTCAATCAAGCCGGGTCGGTACACAGGAATGGAGGCAGGCAGAATCAGGAGGCAACTCGGAGTCAATCAAGCCGGGGTCGGTATACGGATCACAAGAGTAGAGGGATAGTCAGCAAGCCAGGTCGATACACAAGGGTTGGAGAGCCAGGATAGTCTAACAAGCAGAGATCAGAACACAGGAAGACACAGGAGACTGGAAGACACAGCAATCCACGAAGCACAGGAGCCAGGAACAGGTAAATGGTAACTTGATGCTCTGACAAGGCTGCAGTGTCCAGGTGAGCTTAATATAGTCTGTGGATAGTAAAAGCCGCCTCCCAGCCACGATCATGTGACCACCCAAACCAGGAAGTGCTGCTGTACACAGAGCCAGGAAAATCAGCAGCATGGAAGTAAGTTTGTGACACATTCCTCGTATCCGAGCAAACAGGGGGCGGGCCAATGGAAATTATACTCCACTATTCGCAATTACAGGCACTAGATTTATAAGTGTGCTAGTTTTTGTTCAACCTGAGTTGTAAATGTAGAAATAAAGTGTAATATTGTGAGGTAACTAGCCGAAAAAGCATACAGTAATTTACTTATGGTTTAAAATAGGTGTCTTTAAGTTTAAACATAACTCGGTGATATGTTTTTGGTAAAGTTCAAAGTAACACATTTTTTTGGGCAGTAATTTGCCTCATGAATCTGCTCCTCCTATCCTCATCACAAACTTACAGACAAATTAAATTTTAGGCAACACAGAGGGTATAGTGGTGTAATTTACATCTATGAGGCAAATGCAGAAAGAAAAGAAATAGGTCAGAAAAAGCAATATACATTTGGGTGTCCACGGTGTTGAGATTGTATTGGAGGCCAAGTGACCAAATTAGTATCCCAAGACTAGAGATGTACAATATTAATGTTCAACATTTTGCCAAAAAAGGAGCTTTGTGACACCTCAATAGAGAGGGATAGTGGAAGGGAGAATGTGCTAGAGGTGGGTACACTACAGAAGCGGTTAGAGAGGTAGCAAGTGACCCAGGAGAGAACTGTGACTAGATTAGAGATGCTCACTGACCCCCGTGTTTTGGTTTTGGTTTTGGATCTGGATTACCGTCGTGTTTTGGTTTTGGTTTTGGTTTTGCCAAAACGTCATTGCGTGTTTTGGTTTTGTTTTGCTATTTTGTTTAAAAATCAATGTTTTTGGGCCTAAAATAACCAAATTTAGTGCTCCACCTGTTTCTTGGATAAGTAATGTAATTGTAAAGCTAATAAATTATCCAAAAAACTGTTTAATTCCTGGTAGGCCTTCATTAATTCGACACACATACCAGATTGTCTTCCTCTCCATCTATGAATATTGGCAATGCTGCCATAGTCTTTGGATGTATATTACACCCTACACTTATACTTAAATATGTAAAGAAATGGACAAAGGCAGTTCGGTTTCTGTCTTTCTAGGCCCCCCTCCACTTGTATAAAATACCAAAAAAATTCAGCCGTTATAGACTGTACAATATTAAGAGAAATGGACAAAGATAGTTTGGGGTCAGTCTGTGTATGACACCCTACCCTTAAGGAGAAATTGCCCAAGCAGCAGCCTTTCAAGATGGTACGTGATATGGAAATGCCCCAAGTCCTTTTCCTCTTTGGGGGTAGATTGCACCCTACACTTACTTAGAAAGTTTTAAAAAGATGTTATCGTCATCATCTGGAGCTTCATCCTCACCCTCATCAGTGTGTACATCATCATCACAGACTATCAATTCATCGCCGCTTGAATCCGCCATTAGAGAACAGTCAGTGCTTGAATGTCTTCGATGGTGAAGGCCTTCCTCGTGGAAGATGTAGTTCATTTTTATAAACATAATTTTCTCCACATTTTTGGGAAGTAACCTTCTACGGCGATCACTGACTAAGTTCCCTGCTGTGCTGAACACTCGTTCAGAGTACACACTGGAGGGTGGGCAGCTTAAGTATTGCAAAGCAAGTTTGTACATGGGTTTCCAAATTGCCTGCTTTTCTTCCCAGTAAGGAAGGGACTGTCTGACATTTCCATATCAATTACCTCTTGAAAATAATCCTCCACCATCCTTTGCATGTTAATACTCATACTGGATGGAGTTATGGGCAAGGTCACACATTTTTTAGAAAAATCCATCAAACCAACCCAGATGTTACGTGAAAAATGGATGTTCAGCGCTCCTAATTGTGTCGTGTCAGTGGGTAAGCGGCCACCTGGGAGTGGGGGATAAAGGGATAGCTCAACCCTAATGAAAGATTGGATCAATATAACTCCCTGGCACTTAAAATGAAGGTGATAGTGGGTGAATAACGGGAGGGGATAGACGGATGGCACCATCAAGTATACATTTATGTCACTCCCTGGGCGGTTTAACAAAAAGTCAGATGGAAAATAAATATACAGATTTATTGATAGGCAGTATATGTGGGTGGCAACCCTCAGCGTGAATCACACTGACATAATAAGTTAAAATAAACAGGGTACATTAGCATAATTGCGTATCATGAAAGCAGGCACAGATTGCTAGTTGCAAGAAAAGTCCATGTTGGCCACAGAAACACGGTTCTCTGATAGGACTGGTAGAGTCCATTAGGTGACAGAGATAGCAACACAATCAATAATATGTAGACGTGACAATTGGGAATATCCTTATAACTCGTCAGGCCACAAAACCACGGTTCTCTGATATGGCTAATGCAGTCCACTAAATATCAGAGATGTTGCAAAGTCAATCCTATGTGGAAATGGCAAATATAAATTCTCCATTAGGTTTGTCAGTTGACATTGGATTCCAATGGAGAACGCCTAAGATAGGCTGGGATGATAGAGGACTTACCCTCACTTTTGACGGGCTGATGTGTCCTTTCACCAAGTCCTACTTGGTATCAAGAAACTGGAAGCGATGAACACGCTTGTGCCGTCCCGCTGGAGTGCTGTAATGCAAATCCGGAAGTCGCGGGCAGTATCATGGTGTTGGTTAAGTTGCGCATGCGTGAGGTGGATCCGTTCGCTTCCCAAAGCGGCGGTCTCTATTCCGTTATGTGGTGCCCATGATGGGCAAGAACTGGGTCAAACCAACGCGTTTCACACTAGGCTTCTTCAGGGATTGATAAAGTGTTGAATGCCATAGCTGGGGTTTAAATGTATTGCTTCCTAAAAGTGGTCCAATGGTTGGTGACCTGGGCTGAGCCTCCAGATGATGGACAGCCGTATTGACCAATCCACGTTCTGTCTTACTCCAATCTAAATGGAGATAGGATCTCCTTTGATTTTGTAAACATAGTCCACGTGTGTGTAGGGAGAACCAGATTGTCACGGGCACTAGGAGTCTTTACCCAGAAAATCACCAGATGGTGGACTTACCAGAGTAGTATAGGTGGTAATATGGTACTCTGGTAGCAGGGTGACAACGGAACAGGAGACACAGCAGATGGTGAGAGAATGCTCGAGGAAAGTCTATGACTAGCAGCACTGGTAATGAGTAGATGACTGTACACGAGGAACTAGCTGGACAAGGAAACGTGAGGGAAGTCAGTGGTCTGCGTATAGCAAGTTGTACCACTGCTATAGTGAGGAGGAATGTCCAGAAGTAGCGAGGAGGTAGTGAGAGTCAGCGGTCTGCGTATAGCAAGTTGTACCGCTGTCTAGGTGAAAGAATGGAATCCAGGTGAAGGTAGATAACAGGGAAGTCAGTGGTCTGCGTATAGCACGTTGTACCACTGCTATGTGAGAGGATACTTGAAACTGGTGTCACAGGGAACAGGAGTCAGTGGTCTGCATATAGCAAGTTGTACCACTGCAATATATATGTGAGGAAGGGCACGAGGAGATGAATGCTATGCAGAGTATACACGGGCACACAGAACTTGATCCCACGATGATATCACAATACAATGATAACAGAGCAGCACTGCTAAAGTATACAAAGTCACGATAACAATCCAGGCAATGGGAAACAAAGTCAATGGTAGCAATAGCCTCAGTGGATAGGAGACTCCGGAGGAGAACAGAACTCAGTCCAGATGGATATGCAATACACAAGCAAAGTCAATGAGAAGTATGCAGACCGAGGTTCAGGAGAGCAGGCTGTCAGAGAGACGTGCAGGGATACCTGAACGGCTGAAGGCCGGCAGGAGGTGAGACCACTGGGAGGTAGAAGTGGTAATCAAGTTGGTGCAGCGCACGCCAAGGAAACCAGCATGAACGAGGCAATACTCTGGAAGCAGTAGTAAGAGGAACTGGAACATGAAGAACACGGGAGAGTTGAAGCGGTCTGAACTCCAGTAGCAGAGATAAAGCAGCGGAGCGCTGACCCGATGAACACAGGAGAGTTGAAGTGAGCAGGAACTCTTGTAGAAGCAACAGAGGCAGCGGATAGGAATCAGCTGGCTGCAGACACGATGAACACAGGAGAGTTGACGTGAGCAGGAACTCTGTAGAAGCAACAGAGGCAGCGGATAGGAATCAGCTGGCTGCAGTCACGATGAACACAGGAGAGTTGAAGTGAGCAGGAACTCTGTAGAAGCAACGGAGGCAGCGGATAGGAATCAGCTGGCTGCAGTCACGATGAACACAGAAGAGTTGAAGTGGTCTGGAAACCACAAACGAATAACAGGAATCAGCAGGAGCTGAATACATGAGGAAACACAGGAACACCTTCAGAGGCTCATGGGGAATGAGACTCCAAGATCAGGCAACGAGGTATAGACCACAGGTGCTTTAAATAGAGAGTGTTGCCTGATCAGCCAATTAACTAAAAGCAACAGGTACTGAAGGCTTGAAAGGGCTGCACATGCGCAGACCCTAAGGATGGCGGACGGCCACGGTTCCTGAATACACGTGAAGTAGCACTCACAGTCCGGTGAGTGACACAGATGAGCTGGAGTTCGTTTCATATCGCATAAAGCGTGTCTTTCCGTATTTCACTCGTTTATATCCTATTATCATTGAGAGTAGGATAAAGAGTCACTTGTGATGAAAAACGGCAATATTGCGGTTCCTTAGTCCATAAATTGGTTGTTAGTTGATTGAAATGAAATTACCCCATATTTCTTATATTTTAAGGATTAAAGGTCATAGGTAATGAAAGCAGTAATAGTAGAATTCCTTAGCTAATTGGTACAGATGACAGGGGTACAGTCCTATGGGATGGAAGTGGAAATGTAGAATTGCAGTACCACAAAAAAGGGGGTGATGGTATATTGAGACTAATATATATTTGTAAGCTCTGGGTGGTCTTTGGGAATTAGAGGAGGAAATGATTAAGTTCAAAGTCTATATTTAGACCATGTGGTGTAAGGGTCTTAATGCTGAATATTAGCTTGGACTCTTCTTTGGACATAAATTTGATGTAATCCCCCCCTCTCCAAGGTTTAGTCACCTTTTTAATGCCCATAAATTTAAGAATGGAAGGATCCTTTGAATGGTGTTTGGCGAAGTGATCAGAGACACTATGTTTGTCAAGCCCATTCCGTATATTCCTCTGATGCTCGGATATGCAATTTTCTGCTAGTTCTGCCTACATATTGTAATCCACAGGGGCATTGCAGAAGGTAGATGACCCCTGTGGTATCGCAGGTAATCTTGTCATCTATAGTGAAAATTTCCCCAGTTGTATGGGATGTGAATTGGGTAGTCGGTTTGATTGAACAGGTATTGCTTTCCCTGCATGCTCCACATCTGTTACAATTATAGAATCCGATTCTGTTTTCATTGAGCCAGGTGCTGTTTGTGGTGGGTATGCTGGGTGGAATGGTGCTTTGAACTAGTTTTGTTTTTAAGCTTTGGGCTTTCGTGTATATAAATCTTGGTTTATTAGAGATGTGGCCCTTCAGTTTGTCATCTTCTAATGAAACCTTCCAGTGTTTCTTCACGATATGTTCAATCTTTTTAGCATACTTACTGTATTGGTTAATAAAGGGGATCTCAATGAATTGTGTTTCGTCTTTATTGTTGTTCAGGATTTGCTCCCTATCTATGTCTCTAACTACGGAAATGGCTTGCTCTACAGATACCGAATCGTAGTCCCTGTCTAGGAACAGATTTCTCAAAATTTCGGCCTGAGTATTGTAATCTTCAGTTTTTGAACAGTTGCGCCTAATTCTCATAAATTGCCCTTTGGGGATGTTCCGTAGCCAGTTCACATGGTGGCTACTGTCAGAGGGAATGAATGAATTAGAGTCTATCTCCTTAAAGAAGGTTCTGGTCTCTAGTTTGGTGTTTTCTACGAAGATCTGCAGATCTAGGAAATTAATGGACTTGGTGCTAATACTGGATGTAAATTGAAGGTTGAGGCTATTCTGGTTGATATGTTCGAGGAAGAGGGTGAGATTTTGTGTGTCTCCTGTCCATATGAACAGGATGTCATCGATGTAACGACACCAAAGTTTGAGGTATTGTAGATATGGATTATTGTTCCAAATAGCTTTATTTTCCCATACCGCTACAAACAGGTTTGCGTAACTGGGCGCAAATTTGGCGCCCATGGCTGTTCAACCAGTATCCTTAAGGTAGCTTTTTTGAGTGGAGACCAATGGTTGGAGGAAGGAGTCTATGTAGCTTGAGATGTGTGTAGTAAGTGACCCAATACCCGAGACGATGGGTCTACCTGATGGGTTGGTAAGGGATTTATGGATTTTGGGTAATTGATATATAACCGGTACCCTAGGAAATTTTACACATAGGTAGTCAAACTCCACTTTATTAAGTATTCTAAAAGCTACCTTAAGGATACTGGTCAAGCTTTGGAAAAACTTGGGGATATCACCTGGCAGGAAGGCTATATTTTGGTAACCTGCGATGTCACTTCACTATATACTGTCATCGAGCATAGTAGTGGATGTGCCCATGTCCGGGACATACTTACCCGTGAATCCACACTCTCACTGGAACAGATTGACTTCATCATAGACGCTATCGCGTTTACCCTGAACCACAATTATTTCTAGTCGGAAGGGTCTTTCTACAAACAGGTTCGCGGAACAGCCATGGGCGCCAAATTTGCGCCCAGTTACGCGAACCTGTTTGTAGCTGTATGTAATTCATATCTACAATACCTCAAACTTTGGTGTCGTTACATCGATGACATCCTGTTCATATGGACAGGAGACACACAAAATCTCACCCTCTTCCTCGAACATATCAACCAGAATAGCCTCAACCTTCAATTTACATCCAGTATTAGCACCAAGTCCATTAATTTCCTAGATCTGCAGATCTTCGTAGAAAACACCAAACTAGAGACCAGAACCTTCTTTAAGGAGATAGACTCTAATTCATTCATTCCCTCTGACAGTAGCCACCATGTGAACTGGCTACGGAACATCCCCAAAGGGCAATTTATGAGAATTAGGCGCAACTGTTCAAAAACTGAAGATTACAATACTCAGGCCGAAATTTTGAGAAATCTGTTCCTAGAGAGGAACTACGATTCGGTATCTGTGGAGCAAGCCATTTCCGTAGTTAGAGACATAGATAGGGAGCAAATCCTGAACAACAATAAAGACGAAACACAATTCATTGAGATCCCCTTTATAACCAATACAGTAAGGATGCTAAAAAGATTGAACATATCGTATAGAAACACTGGAAGGTTTCATTAGAAGTTGACAAACTGAAGGGCCACATCTCTAATAAACCAAGATTTATATACACGAAAGCCCAAAGCTTAAAAACAAAACTAGTTCAAAGCACCATACCCACCACAAACAGCACCTGGCTCAATGAAAACAGAATCGGATTCTATAATTGTAACAGATGTGGAGCATGCAGGGAAAGTAATACCTGTTCAACCAAACCGACTACCCAATTCACATCCCATATGACTGGGGAAATTTTCACTATAGATGACAAGATTACCTGCGATACCACAGGGGTCATCTACCTTCTGCAATGCCCCTGTGGATTACAATATGTAGGCAGAACTAGCAGAAAATTGCATATCCGAGCATCAGAGGAATATACGGAATGGGTTTGACAAACATAATGTCTCTGATCACTTCGCCAAACACCATTCAAAGGATCCTTCCCTTCTTAAATTTATGGGCATTAAAAAGGTGACTAAACCTTGGAGAGGGGGGGATTACATCAAATTTATGTCCAAAGAAGAGTCCAAGCTAATATTCAGCATTAAGACCCTTACACCACATGGTCTAAATATAGACTTTGAACTTAATCATTTCCTCCTCTAATTCCCAAAGACCACCCAGAGCTTACAAATATATATTAGTCTCAATATACCATCACCCCCTTTTTTGTGGTACTGCAATTCTACATTTCCACTTCCATCCCATAGGACTGTACCCCTGTCATCTGTACCAATTAGCTAAGGAATTCTACTATTACTGCTTTCATTACCTATGACCTTTAATCCTTAAAATATAAGAAATATGGGGTAATTTCATTTCAATCAACTAACAACCAATTTATGGACTAAGGAACCGCAATATTGCCGTTTTTCATCACAAGTGACTCTTTATCCTACTCTCAATGATAATAGGATATAAACGAGTGAAATACGGAAAGACACGCTTTATGCAATATGTAACGAACTCCAGCTCATCTGGTTCTCCCTACACACACGTGGACTATGTTTACAAAATCAAGGGAGATCCTATCTCCATTTAGATTGGAGTAAGACAGAACGTGGATTGGTCAATATGGCTGTCCATCATCTGGAGGCCCAGCCCAGGCCACCAACCATTGGACCACTTTTAGGAAGCAATACATTTAAACCCCAGCTATGGCATTCAACACTTTATCGATCCCTGAAGAAGCCTAGTGCGAAACGCATTGGTTTGACCCAGTTCTTGCCCATCACGGGCACCACATAACGGAATAGAGACCGCCGATTTGAGAAGCGAATGGATCCACCTCACGCATGCGCATGCGCAACTTAACCAACACCACGATACCGCCCGCGACTTCCGGATTTGCATTACAGCACTCCAGCGGGACGGCACAAGCGTGTTCATCGCTTCCAGTTTCTTGATACCAAGTAGGACTTGGTGAAAGGACACATCAGCCCGTCAGAAGTGAGGGTAAGTCCTCTATCATCCAAGCCTATCTTAGGCGTTCTCCATTGGAATCCAATGTCGGCTGACAAACCTAATGGAGAATTTATATTTGCCATTTCCACATAGGATTGACTTTGCCACATCTCTGATATTCAGTGGACTGCATTAGCCATATCAGAGAACCGTGGTTTTGTGGCCTGACAAGTTATAAGGATATTCACAATTGTCATGTCTACATATTATTGATTGTGTTGCTATCTCTGTCACCTAGTGGACTCTACCAGCCCTATCAGAGAACCGTGTTTCTGTGGCCAACATGGACTTTTCTTGCAACTAGCAATCTGTGCCTGCTTTCATGATACGCAATTATGCTAATGTACCCTGTTTATTTTAACTTATTATGTCAGTGTGATTCACGCTGAGGGTTGGCACCCACATATACTGCCTATCAATAGATCTGTATATTTATTTTCCATCTGACTTTTTGTTAAACCGTCCAGGGAGTGACATAAATGTATACTTGATGGTGCCATCCGTCTATCCCCTCCCGTTATTCACCCACTATCACCTTCATTTGAAGCGCCAGGGAGTTACATTGATCCAGCCCAGATGTTAAACTGTTCTGGTCTGCGACTTCCCTGCTTCTTTTTTGAAAATTTAATTTTTTACGAGTAGCAGCTGCTTGAGAAACTGAAGGAGGACACGTCGGCAAGCCAAGGCCCAGTTCAGCAGACAACTTGCTGAGCAATAGCTCCTTGCAAAAGTTCACATCTCGTTCATTTTGAAGCAAAGACTCAATGTAGGTCTTAAACCTTGGATCAAGCACTGTGGCCAAAACGTACTGATCCGAGTTCAAGATCTTAATAACTCGAGGATCATTGTGAAGCGAAATAAGTACTTGATCGACAAGGCCAACATACTTTACGGAATTGCTTGCTTTCATCTCCTCCTTCAGTTTCTCAAGCTGCTTTTCCAATAGTCTAATTAAAGGAATGACTTGGCTCAAACTAGCAGAATCTGCACACACTTCACAACTTGAAATGGTTTCAGCACCTTGCACAGCACTGAAAGGATTCCCCACTGTGCAAGAGTGAAATACATGCCCCCTCCTTTCCCAATGTCATGGCTTGTGCATACGCTTGGATGGCTTTGCGCTGTTCCTCCATCCTCTGCAGCATGTACAGGGTGGAATTCCACCAAGTTACCACCTCTTGCTTAAGTTGGTGGCAGGGCAAGTTAAACTGCTCTTGGAGCTGCTGCAATCTCCTACATGCTGTAGCAGAATGCCTGAAATGGCCTGAAATCTTAAGGGCCACCGAAAGCATCTCCTGCACCTCACGGTTATTTCTTAGGAAGCTCTGCACCACCAAGTTGATGGTGTGAGCAAAACAGGGTATGTGCTGGAAATCACCCAGCTGTAATGCTTGCACTATATTGTTGGCGTTATCAGAAATGGCATATCCTGGGGAGAGTCCAAGTGGTATAAGCCATGTGTCAATCACATCTCTTAGTTTGCGTAACAAATTGTCAGCTGTATGCCTGTTAGTGAAGCCGGTGATACAAAGAGTGGCCTGCCTGTGACAAATGTTACGTAGTGGTGTACATGCTGCTGCTGTTCCTGCTTGTGAAGTTGAATGACCAACCCAGTGGGCTGTCACAGTCATATAGTCTTTGGTTTGACCACTTCCACTTGTCCACATATCTGTGGTTAAGTGGACAGTGGGCAGAATGGCATTTTTCAGCACAATCTCTACATTTATACACACTTTTTGGTAGAGTTGTGGAATAAATTTACGGGAAAAATGGTGTCGCGATGGAATTCTGTATCGCAGACACAAAACCTCAATTAACTGTGAAAAACCAGCTGCGTTTATTGTGGATATTGGATGCAGATCTAACACTAACATGGCAGCCATGGCGTCTGTGATTCGCTTGGCGACTGGGTGACTGCTCTCATATTTGCTTCCCCTAGCAAATGATTGTTTCACAGTTAATTGTTGAAATGTAGGACTTCTCTTTTTCTTGGCTTTCCTCTGGGCTGACAATTCACCCCCAGCAGCAGCAACAGCAACAGCAGTGGGACAAACGCTTTCTTCAGAGGAATCAATAATAGTGCAGGAGTCATCCAGCCTTAATAAGTGGAATGCAGGGCGCTACTGAGGATATTGATGAGGATGATGTGGTGGGTGTATTTTGTAGCCGTCGGGATGTCGGTGAGCGGAGGGTCCTAGCTGATGATGGAGTGCTTGTAATTTTTTTGGAAGAACTTTCAGCTGTTCCCAACACTTTGCCATGAACTCTCATTAAATGGCGTAACATAGACGAGGTTCCAAGATGGTTAAGGTCTTTCCCTCGGCTGACTGTGGCTTGACATACACTACAAATGGCTATACAGTTGTAGTCTGGATTGGGGTATAAATAATTCCACACATAAGAAGTAGATTTTTTTGTTTTATGGCCTGGCATGACAATGGCCTTTTTCTTGTCACGTGCCAGAACTGCTGCCACTGGTGCAGGACTGACACAAACAACCTCATCAACATACTCATTAGCGCCCTCGTCGCCTACAAAAATCTCCCCCTCATCCTCTTTCTAAAGTGGCATCCTCAATTTGTGTATCACCGGCTACACTCGGGCTGCTCAGGCACATATCAGCAGAACTGCTGAAAGGGTCCCTCTTTATGGGTACACTAACAGAATGCTCACGATTAGACATCCCACTGTTGGATGGACTCTCCACAGCGATTGGTGTCATTTGTGATTCAGAGCAAACATTATCCTCTACTGCCTTACTGTTATCTTGCAGCTCAGCTTTGACGCATAACAGTAGTTGTGCACCACTTGTAGGCTCGATAACATTTTTTGATCTGCCACTAATAGACAAAGGTGAAGGCCTCATTCTCTCTTTGCCACTGCGTGTGTAGAATGGCATGTTGGCAATTTTTTTTTATCAGCACTTAACTTTTCCTCAGTTACACTTCTTTTTCGCTTAAACACTGTAATTTTTTTTTTGATGTGTGTTTTTTTGACTGATTTCAAAAGACTGTGTAGTTTGACATCGCCTTTCCCAGATGATGTACTGGGAACATTATCATCAGGACTGGTGACAGAACCTGGTTGCTGATTCTGCTCATATGTGGACTGCTTTGAATCCATTATGAGCCCAAAGAACTTGTAGTCATACAAATTGTTTTAGATACTGCTGACAAATATGACTTTTGACAGCCAGAAAAATTAATGCAAAAGAATGGGGAACAGCCCAAAAGCACTTGGAGTGCTAAATATAATTTTTTTAGACTGCTGACAAACACGACTTTAGAGAGCCAGAAATATGAATGCAAAAGAATGGGGGACACCCCAAAAGCACGTGCAGTGCCAGAAACTGAACAAAAACCCTCCTCTTTTCTCCTCTTACTGCTGTAACAACTGATTACAATGGTATTGAATACAATCACTGTCCCTGCGCTGATATAGCCAGTGTGACCTAACCCTGCTTTCTCCCTCTGTCAAATGGTGATGGATTGCTGTGGAGGCTGGTATTTATGCTTTTCAAATCTTGCGATAACCGAGCTCAGAAAAACGAATATGTCACAATGACGTTTTGCCTCGATTTCGAATCCGAATGGGCGGGGGAGTACTGAGCGTCAGTGCCGTAACTAGACATTTTAGTGCCATGGGCGAGACAGGCCACCGGCGCCCTCCATCTGAGTGGGAGTGTCAATATTCGAGTGGGCGTGGTCAACCTACTGTGGGGGCGTGGCTAGCGCTTTACAAGTTCTAAACCGCACTGAAACCCCTCCCTCCCCATTCCTCACGGTCTGGCTTTGTAAGGATCTTTATGTAATAAGCCTCCATAGAATCAAAGTACTTTAAATGCAGCTGTCACATGCTAGCTGTATAAAAAATGAATTGTTTTTTTAAATAAAACTCACTGAAACAAATTAAAACATAATTGTAACGGTACCATCCTTATCACACTGCTACTTTATCCCACTGTGCCCTCCATCACAGTTTCTCCTTTATCACACCGTGCCATGGAGCCATCTTTATCACATTGTGCCCCCTTATCACCATCACACAAAATTATTATATATATATATATATATATATATATATATATATATATATATATATACACACACACACACACATACAATATAAAGAGCCTCCTAGTGTCCGCCATACAATACAGAGAGCATTCCTGTGACCTCCATACTATACAGAGAGCATTCCTGTGACCACCATACTATATGGAGAGCATTCCTATGACCGCCATACTATACGGAGAGCATTCCTGTGACCTCCATACCATACCATACAGAGAGCATTCCTGTGACCTCCATACTATACAGAGAGCATTCCTGTGACCGCCATACTATACAGAGAGCATTCCTGTGATGGAGAGGGTGCAGAGGTTACAGCTGTATTTTGGGGGTCCAGGAGTCAGAATTGACAGGTGGCAGGGATCAGAAGGAAAGGAAACATATCTGGATAGAAACAAAGGGAACTGATATGCAGGGCAAGGAAAGGTCAATGATGGGGGCTCTGTACTGTACCGAGAGTTGGGAGGGGCACTGGAGTCATAGTTATCAGGAGCAGAGGTGAGAGTGTTGGTGGAACGAAGGGCTGTCAGGAGGAGCTGGGGATGCTGGGAGGGGCAGTCCTGGAAGCAGACAGCTGCTAACACACAGCATGTGATATAACAGACTAGTGCTTGGTGAGAGAACAACTAATGGAGCTGACAGATCCCCCTCCCCCTCACTTAATTAAGGTCTGTTCTCAGCTCCCCGCAGTGTTGGCTCTTCTGCACTGACAGCATGGTGACATCATCAGTGATGCTGCAGTGACAGGGAGCCGGCGTTTTTTTTCATAGTCCTTTCATGGACCAGCCACCACACTAGCCCCTCCCCCTCTCGCGGCACCCCCCCTCCCCCGACTCACGGCACCCCCCCTCCCTCGACTCACGGGGGGGTGCCGTGAGTCAGGGGAGGGGGGGTGTTCTGGGATCCGTGTTTTGAGGTTTCTGATGGTTCTTCCTACGTATTGGAGCCCACAGGGGCATTCTAGGAGATATATTATTCCCGTGGAGTCGCATGTCATTTTCTCTTCTATCTTGTATTTGCTGTCGTTTGAGTTTGAGGTGAAGTTGGTCAATGGTTTTGTGGAGCTGTGTCTTGTGGTTTTGCATGCCGTGCATCGGTTGCAGTGGTAGAAACCTTTTTGCCTTCTTTAATCCAGGTTTCTTTATTTCTCTTTTCTTTGCTGTTTGTTGGGATGAAACTGGCCGTAAGTATGTTCTTTAGATTCTTTGCTTTCCTGTATATCCCCCGTGGTTTTTCCGGTAGGTATTCTTTTATTTGTTCGTCTTCTCGGAGGATGTGCCAGTGTTTCTTCAGGATATTTTCAAATTTGCTGTGGTTGCTGTGGTAGTTCGTGATGAAAAGTGGTGTATTTACTTCTTTTGTTGTTTTCTTTTTGTAGGTAAGGAGTTCTTCTCTTTCCGTTTTCTCTACTTTTTTGATTTCTTGATTTAGAAGTGTTTCGTCGTATTTCTTCTCCAGGAACTTCTGCTTCATGGTGTCTGCTTGTTCCTTAAAAACTTCCATGGAGGAGCAGTTTCTTCTTATTCTCCTGAATTGCCCTCCTGGGATGTTTTTCAGCCAGGTTCTGTGGTGATTGCTGCTGATTGGAATGTAGCTGTTGCAGTCTACTGGTTTCATGTAGGTCCTAGTCTTCACTCTGTTGTTTTCCACGTAAATCATGAGGTCCAGGAATTCTACTTGTATTTTACTCGAGTTGGAGGTGAACTTTAGATTGAGGTTGTTTGTGTTGATGTGTTGTAAGAAGGAGCACAGGTCTGTGTCGTTTCCTCTCCATATGAATAGGATATCATCTATGTACCTTTTCCAGGTGACCAGGTCTCTGTGGTGGGGGTTGTTGTTCCAGATGTTGTCGTCTTCCCATTTAGCCATGTAGAGGTTTGCGTAACTTGGTGCGAATTTCGTCCCCATCGCGGTGCCTGTGATTTGTGTGTAGTAGTTGTCTTCGAACCAGAAGTAGTTGTGGTCCAGGATGAAGGAGATGGCTTCTATGATGAAGTTGGACTGGGTGTTGGGTATGTCCGGGTTTTTTCTTAGGTAGTGGTTGCTGTGCTCGCATCCTTTGTTGTGGTCTATGATGGTGTAGAGGGAGGTCACGTCGCATGTTACTAGGGTATAGTTGCTTTCCCATTCGATCTCGCTCAAAATCTTCAGGATCTGTGTTGTGTCCCTTAGGTGGCTTCTTTGTGTGTGCACCAGTGGTTGTAGGAATTTGTCGATGTATTCCGAGAGATTGCTTGTGAGGGATTCAATTCCTGATACTATCGGTCTTCCAGGTGGTTTTTCTGAGTTCTTGTGGATCTTCGGTAGGTAATAGAATACTGGTATTCTAGGGTGTGCTTTGTAGCTGTAGTTGTGCTTTTTTTTGTTGAGGATTCCATCTTTCAGGCCTCTGTTAACCAGTTTTTGAAGGTCCTTTTGGTATTTGCTGGTGGGGTCCTGTTTCATTCTGTTGTATGTTGTTTCGTCGTTTAGGAGTCTTGTTGCTTCTTCCAGGTAGTCTGTTTTGTTCAAAATGACTATTCCTCCTCCCTTGTCGGCTGGTTTGAGTATGATGTCCTTATTTTCTTTAAGATTTTTGAGAGCTTGTTTTTCCTGTGGAGAAAGGTTAGGTAATCTTACCTTCTTTTCTTTTAGCTTGTTGAGGTCTTTCTCGACTAGGGTTTCAAAGGTTTTGATGTATGATCCTTTCATGTGTTGTGGGAAGAAGTTTGACTTGGTGGTGAGGTTTGTGTGGACGCATGTTGGAGTATTTTCTTGGTCTTTTTTTGTTGTTGTGCTGTCTTCATTGTTTTCCCTGCTGCATTTGTTGAAGAATTTTTTCAGGCAGAGTTTTCTTGTGAATCTGTGGAGGTCGACGTATGTGTCAAAGATGTCAATTCTGTTCTTTGGTGCAAACTTGAGGCCTTTGTTCAGGAGTGTGATCATGTGGTTGGTCAGGGGTAGGCTGCTTAGGTTGAATATTCCTTCTGGTCTTATCTTTTCTTTTTCTGTACGTTTCCTGGTTCTTCTTTTTGCGAGGGCTCCTCCTCTCTTTCCTCTTCTGAGTCTGTGGATAATGCTTTCCTTTTTGTTGTTTGCGTGTGGTTGGGATGGTCCGGCGGATCTGGATGTTTCTAGAGAAATTCTAAAAAATGTTCCAGAGATTCTTCTACTTCTTGAGTCTGGCTTGTGTGGGTTGTGATGTTCAGGCTTTGAATTGTGCTCATTATTTTCTCTTGTTCTGATTTTTCCGAGTTTTTGTATGTTTTCTTTCCCTCTTTGTATTGTCTTCTTGCTATGTCTCTGTACTGGGTCCCGTAGATGAAGTTCCTTTCGTTCCGTGGTTGGTAGAGTCTTCTTTGGTTGTTGTTCTTTGGTAGTGTTGTGATAAGTGGTGGTCTTATGTTTCTTTGTGGTATTCCTGTATTCTGGCGGGTAGGGTAAGGTGTTGTGGTCGGTGTTCTTCTTCTCCTTTCGGTGTATGGTGCTTGGTGTTGTGGAGGTTGGTTGTGTATTTGACCTTCTTCGTAATCTTTGTAGTCTCTGTAGAATTTCTTCTGTTTTATCATGATGACGTTGTCCTCTAGTTTGTCGAGCTTGCTCTGGGTGAGTGTCTGGAGTTTTTTGTAGTCTTCTAGATTTGCTAGAGATGTGAATTCTTCTTGTATTCCTGTGATCTCTCTTTCTATTCCTGCTAGTGACTCTTTCCTGTCTTGTATGATCAGCTTTATAAGCTTTTTTGAGCATGTATCTAGAGTGTTGTTCCATTCTCTTTCGAAGTGGGTGCTGCAGGGTGTGAAGGTGGGTTTCTTTTGGATTCGTAGACCTCTTGGTATTCTGTCTTGTTCCAGGTATTTGCTTAGGGTCGATTGGTCCCACCAGAGTTTGATTTCGGTTGATAGTAGTTTCTCTAGTCTCAGGAACTTGGTGCAGAAACTTTCTTCTATTGGTGTGTCTAGGGTTGTGTCTTGAGGTGTGTTGTTGAAGATGTTGTTCAGTTTCTGTGTTCTGAGGAGTCTTATGTGTTCCATGTTCGGGGGTGGTAGCAGCTGACTGTCCTTTTGGAACCTTCAGGTTTTGGAGTGGGTGGTAGGGACCCTTATGGAAGGGCTTACCTGGGGCGTCTGCGCTTTGTTTCGTTATTATGAGGGTTGGTGCTGCCTTGACGGATGCTCTGGATGTTCCAGTTCCGGTTTTTGTTGGTTATTTCTTTGTTTTTTCCTTGGCGCGACCTGTGGGGAGATAGGATGGGGATAGGGAGGGAGAGAGAGGGGGGCGGGGGAAAAATGGGGGGGGGGCAGAACAGGCGAGACAGTATACACGAATTCGGCCGTTAGGTGGCTCTTCTAGAGTGGGAGATGTTTATAGCTCCTTTTGCAGTATGTTTATAGCTGTTTTGTCTTGCTTATAGCTCTAGTGCCGTGTATACTGGGGCGACTATGTGGGTATGCAGAGTAGTAACTCTTAGGGGTGGGCCGGGCAGTAAGATTACGGTGCCCGGTTCCAAATTGCTTCTGTAAAAGCTATGCAGTAAATTTGCTAATTGGTATATAAGCTTGCTATCCCTAAAATAATGTAGTGTGTGGCTGGAGGGTGAGGGGGTGGAGCAAGCTTTTTGTTTAAATCTAAATTTTGTAATGTTCCCTTCTAAAAGGGAGAAGCGGTGTGTGTAATTATGTTCAGGTAGATAGGGGGAGAGATATGTGGGGAGTTTAAAGGTAACAGGAAAGTGTTATGTTGTGGGTGCTATGTAGATGCTTAGGTGGATGGGTAACAATGTATTAGCGTTTTGCTCCAAAGCTCTAAAAAGAGCAGTTTAGTGTACAGGTTACCTTGGGTGAGCGGGTTAGCTGCTGCTCTGGATACTGGATCGTGGCGCTGGACGGGCGGTCGGGGTGGTTGTGGCCCAGGGTCTTCCTTCCTGTGTTCTTGGAACGCAGGAGCGCTCCAGACGCCTCACTTCCGGTTTTCGTCTGGAACGCACAGGCGCCTGTGCGTTCCACTGCAGGGGTTGATTCTCCGCTTGTGAGGTTCCTGCTTACAGTGTGGAGTTGCTTTCTCCTGGAGTGAAGGATGTGTAGGAGAAGAGGGTGTTCAACAGTGTCCAAACCAGCAGAGAGTTACAGGAGAATGAGTATTGCCAAAATAAAATATTAATATTTATTTTAAGCACAATTTCAGTAATCAAAGTAAACACAACATGAAAATAAACTTAAGCTACAAATTCATTTGTTAAAAAAAAAAAAAAAAATACACATGCATGTTGGTTTTATCCCATGGTTAGAAGTGTTGCAAGGCAGGTCATGCTGGAACCCATAATGCCTGTCTTCTTTATCTGTTTAACATATAAGTGAAAAAGCAATCAACCTTAGGCCATTTAGAAACAATATATTAGTTGACTGTGTACTTTGTACACACCTGTACCTTTAAGCTGTAAAATCTACTATTTGTTGGCTTAACTGTAACACAGGTCCCCCAATAACTAAAAAGAATAACATTGTTAACTATAGATACTTACATGCTTGAAAAGGCAACTCCTTCATGTCTTTTTCTTCCTTCATGAAATGAAGAAAGCAAAACATCCTTTGTGCTGTAGCTGACAGCTGGGTCATAAGGTAAGGTCTGTTGGAATAAATTTCAAACATTTAGCTCTTTCCTAAAATGGTGTCTATTTCTCACTTATCCTCAAAATCCAGGGGAGAAGTAATGTGACAAGGGGTAGGAGGGGGGCATGGCGCATTGTGGTGATAGCGGGGGTAGGGCTTAATTATGCGATTAATTCAATGCCGTGAATTTTGGCGAATGCGGGAGCTCTGTCTACTCTTCCAGGAGTGCAGGAGGACTCCCCGAAATTCGGGAGCCTCCTGGGAATTCCGGGAGAGTAGGCAAGTATGATGTAAGGTATCTCCATTAGAAAACATTGTCAAATCAGTGCCTTAAAAACAATAAACACACAACACTTATGCACTTTACTGTGCATAAGTCAAATATGATTAACCAACTATGCTTAATTACTGAAAATATTTCAGGTGAGGCAGATGTGTCCCAGCAAAGGCCTGGTAGTACTAATGGTAGTATTAATGAAAGCCTTTATTTAGGTCTATTTTAAACAAAACTCTAACAATCAAGCTTCATCATTTTTTTTGTAATTGCTATGGCTATAAAAGTCCCATCTGATAATCTCAACAGGGGCAGCGGCAGCCCTTACAGCACAAATTCAAATTTGCAGATTTCAAAGGTAAACATTTGGTTAAGTCCAAACTATCTGGTGCATGCATTGGTATAGGTTTATAAAAATGAAACAGGCCTTTACTTTCAGTCCCAATCAATTGTATTTTTAGGATGTCAGAGACTTTAAAAAGTGTGTTAAAAAACAGATTAAAATATAAAAATTACCTTGCAAATCTGTGTGGAACCTTAAGTGGCCTGCCTTCACAGTTTCAGGAGGGCTGGTGATCGGTTGGATAAACATGCAACATGGCAAAGTGCAAAAACACATAAGAATTATCTTAATAGATATTAGATTGAAAAGCTTCACACCCCCCCCCCTCCCCACCCAAAAAAAATATAAAAATAAAACAATTGGGTTAAAATTTATAAGACAAATTACACACACATTAAAGTGCACATTACATATGAAAATAGTTAGGCACTGTTATTGTGTAACATAAAATATCTTACAAACACAAACATTTAAAGTCTCAAAAAAAAGAGTAAACTGAAATATTGGGTGCAGTACAAGTGATCGGTGCTGTAAACACAGACACTCTTTAATCCTCCACAATTATTCCTATACTGAACAGAGCGACGAAGAAAATATAAGTACTTACTAGTAAAAAGACAGAGAGTAAATCCGAAGACAGGAGATCGTGACTGTTGTAAATGACGTCACTTACAGCTGAGACTTGCAAAGTTCCGAATTTAAAGTGGCAACGCAGGGAACCAGGTAAGTATTGGGTTGACATTGCCAGTTAGGGGTTGGGTTGAGGAGAGCAGAATCATCGGGACACAGAGAACGATCCAGGAACTTGCAGGAACCACTAGGAAGAATAGTAGCCAAAAACCCAGGGAGCTGCTTCCAGCACAGAGGTAATAACTGACACCGGTGGGGGCAGGCAGGACCCCAAGTGAGAATTTGAGAAGAAGGCCAGTCCAGGTGTGGAGAGTGTATGTGGAGCCATGGTAATTCAAGGTAGTCTTCGCCCCTGCATCGACTACCGAGGCTTACATGCCATCACCATTAAAAACCGTTAGCCTATTCCATTGATCACCAAGCTCTTCGATCGTATTAGAGGTGCCAAGATCTTCACTAAACTGTGATCTTTTATATTCCTATGTGTTGGTATATCTGGACGACATCCTAATCTTTTCTGGGGATCTCCAGTCTCGTCGTCTACACATAGCCGAAGTTCTCTCCAGATTGCGTGCTAACCATCTATTCTGCAAGCTGGAAAAATGCTCCTTCGAGGTCTCCAAGCTGCCCTTTCTCGGTTATATAGTTTCAGGTTCAAGTCTACAAATGGATCCTGGGAAGGTTTGATCACTTCTGGACTGGCCCCAGCCGAATACTCTCAAGTCCATTCAGCGGTTTTTAGGCTTCGACCAATTATTATAGACAATTTATTTCTGGATACTCCTCTATCATGGCACCTTTAGTTGCTCTCACTCGGAAAGGGGCAAATCCCCAAACTTGGTCGTCAGAGGCATTGGAGGCCATTCAATTCCTAAAAAGAGCCTTCTCTTCGGCCCCCATCCTCAGGCATGCCTCCTACACCTGCGAAGGGATGCCTCCTCTGCAGGTGTAGGAGCAGTACTTTCCCAGAAAACCATTTAAGACAAGTTTCATCCTTGTGCGTTCTTCTCCCACAAGTTTCTACCCACAGAGGGAAAATACGCTATTGGAGACAAAGAATTGCTTGCTATGAAGTTGGCCTTAAGTGAGTGGCGCTATCTCCTGGAAGGGACCTGTCATCCAGTTACGATCTTTATGGATCACAAGATTCTTCTCTACCTTCAGACGGCCCAATGCCTGAATTCTCATCAAGCCCGCTGGTCTCTCTTCTTCACCCGCTTTGACATTCGGGTTACGTTCAAACCTGGTCTAAAAAATAAGAAGGCGGATGCATTATCTCAGGCTTTCACTGGAACTTCGGGATCAGAGAACCTCTTGGATCGTCCTATCCTGGATCCTAAATGTCTCAACTTGGTCACTTTTTCCCCTACCCCTACTCCTCCTCAGGGGAAGATGTTTGTCCCTCCTCATCTACGAAAGAGACTCTTGCGTTGGTTCCATGCTCCATGCTTCGCAGGACTCCTTGGTTCCCGTAAGACCTCCAAACTGGTTTCTCGGCAGTATTGGTGGCCCAACTTCCACTCTGAGATTAAAGACTTCGTGCTCGCCTGTTCTATCTGTGCTCAACACAAGTCCCCCCCGCTAAGCCCCGCCAGTTTTGCTGCACCCTCTTCCTCTACCTGTCAAACCATGGACCCATATTAGCATGGACTTTGTCACAGACTTAACTATGGATAAGAAATTTAACACCATCTGGGTGATAGTGGACCGTTTCTCCAAAATGGCAAAATGGCACATTTCGTTCCACTCATGGGATTAACTTCCTTGCCTAGCTCAACATTTTGTGAAAGAGGTGTTTCGCCTACATGGTTGTCCCGCTGAAATTGTCTCTGACCTTGGTGTTCAGTTCATCTCTAAGTTTTGGAGATACCCATCTTCTGGGTATTCGTTTGAAATTCTCCTCCGCGTATCACCCCCAGACCAACGGTCAGACCAAAAGGGTGAATCAGGATCTTGAAACGTTTCTTAGAATGTTTTCTTTGGCCAACCACGACAATTGGGTGGAATTTGTTCACAACAACTCTTTTCACGATTCCACTTCAGCTTCTCCTTTTTCCATTGTGTTTGGGACTCATCCTCGCATTCCGGAGTTTTCAGTCCTCCCTCCCACCCAAGTTCCAGCAGTTAATGCCTTGCGAGTAGATTTTCTATCCATCTGGTCTCAAGTCCAAAAATCTCTCAAAAAATCCTCTGGTCGCTACAAGTTAGCTGCGGATAGGAAACGCAGAGCTGTTCCCCTCCTGAAAGTTGGTGACAAGGTGTGGTTGTCTACGAGGAATATTCATCTCAAAGTGCCTTGTATGAAGTTTGCTCATCGCTACATTGGTCCTTATAAAATCACTCAAGAAATCAGTCCTGATTGTTTTAGTTAGATTACAGCTACCATCCGCTCTCCGCATCTCCAACACCTTCCACATTTCCTTACTAAGACCACTTATGATCAATCAGTTCTCTTTCCCTTCTACGCCTACTACTCCCCCTCTCCTTCAACAAGGTGATGAATTTGAGATCAGTCGTATTTTGGATTCCAAGACTCTTAGAGGAGGAATTAAATATCTATTGGACTGGAAGGGATTCGGTCTCGAGGAATGCTCCTGGGTGCATGCTTCTGACATTAATGCTCCCCTCCTGCTAAAGAAGTTCCACACCAAATTTCTGAAGAAACCGGGCTCTAGGTGTTCGGTGACCACCTTTAAAGGGGGGAGGTACTGTCACATGCCGGTCTCCCGTGGCGTCTGGCAGGGAGCCGGCGCATTTACCTGCTACTCCTCCGTTCCGTCTCCACCAGCTCACTTCCTCTGGTCCTCTGCAGCGGCTCCCCGAGGGCTCTCACCGGTGTTGATGCAGCCGGCCGGATTCTTCTCTGTCGGCGGTTCTGCACATGCAGAATCACCAGCCTTTCTTCCCTTGCTCTGCCTGTCTGGACTGGCCTATTTACCTGCCCCTATATCTAGCCTTCCTTCCTTTGATTCTGGGCTGGTTCTTTCAGTCAGTTATTACCTCTGTGCTGGAAGCAGCTCCCTGGGTTTTTGGCTACTATTCTTCCTAGTGATTCCTGCCTGTTCCTGGATCGTTCTCTGTGTGGCGTCCCGGTGATTCTGCTCTCCTCCTGTCGTTGTCAGTGGTAACGCCAAAGATCATCGCAGCATTTCTACTCCTCAGTGGTAACACCGCAGACCATCACAGCATTTCCACTCCTCAGTGGTAACACTGCAGATCATCGCAGCATTTCCACTCCTCAGTGGTAACACGCAGATCATCGCAGACAAATTTTTAGCGGAAAGGTGTATCCAGGGTTACGACCGTTAATTTAAAATAAAGGATAGTAGTGGATATAGGGTAAAAATTGGATTGCAATATTGAGTCTGGGGGGATTTTCAAAATTGAAACAGATGGGCGGTTGCCTACTCTGGATTAATTTCAAATATAAGTGCAGGATCGCAGGAGATCCAAAATAGGTTGAACTTGATGGACTGGTGTCTTTTTTCAACCTCAACTATGTTACTATGTTACTATGCAGCATTTCCACTCCTCAGTGGTAACACCGCGGTTCATCTCTACACTCCACTTCTCAGTGGTAGCATCGCAGATCATCTCCTCTAGTTCCTCGCCTCAGTGGTGCCAACTACGGACCACCACTGTTGTTCTACTTCTTTATCATCTCTCTGTGGGCGAATACCCGTAAATCCTTTGTTCTCTGCTTTTCTCATGGTTTGTTGGGAACTTCTGTAGGGGGCGGCGACCTGCATTGTGGAAGCCGCGAAGTCCAAATTCCCTTGTGGGGATCCCTGTCAAAGACCTTCCATTTTGTTAGACTCTGCGCCCCTAGTTGAAGTCCCACCAATCCCAGCTGAACTGCAAGGATCCAGTTACTTCCCGTGGATTCCGTGACAGATACTGATTAAAAAATATTTGTGTTTATTTCTGATTGTGAATTAATATGATATGCATTAGCATAGACTTTCTTTTATTTTAATTTTTATAAAGCAAAACATGATCCTTTATGTCTGTTATTAACAAGGTATGTGCAACTGTTTTTTATTTAATTATGCTCATTAACACTTTAGGTTGCCACTAGTTCCTGTGCTGTGTGGCATGTGTGTTTCAATCTGAAGTATGCCAAACTGGGTAGACAAATGAGCTGCCAACAGTAGGATCATGAGTTCAAATTCAGAATCATGTCTGTATCTGTGTGGACTTTGTATATTCCCATGTTTCTGTGGATTTACTCTAATGTGTCACTTATAGAAGAGTACGCTAGCATATGGTTTAGTGTTTACTATGGCTAGTGTCGTGCATATTTATGATTGCGAATTATTAGTCGTTACATCTGCATTCATGGTTCGTGTGTGTTTAATTCTTTATTGTTTATCCTTAAACCTTCATGTTGCCAGTCATGCATGTGTTGTGAATTTCCATATCCAAATATTTAAACTGTGCATGTACCAAGGATTTAGGCATTGTAGAATTGATAATAATAATTTAATTGATTGATTGTTACATTAATTTAAATTATTAAAGTAAAACAGTTTGTTATGAGAGACAAGGATGCTCAACTTTTCCTTGTAGTCTATTTCATGCACATATTGTTTCCACTTGCACGTTGCCTTAGTGGTTAGACAATCCACTTTTCATCAGTGGAGACCTGAGTTTGAATCTTCACCCAATGCCCTTATCTCTCTTGAGTTTGTATATCCTTCCCATGTTTGTGTGGATTTCCTATGTGGCCCCTATGCAAGAGTACGCTTGGTTGTAGTGCACAAAACTTTTCAGAACAATTTTAACTAATTAAGCTGTTGCGCTTTCATATTATTAGTAGCATATTGTTAACCGTTTTTAACAAATCTCAGCAACTAACTGTTAGACACATCAACCACTTTACATTGCAATTTATTAGAATTGTGGTTGTAATTAACAAAAGGTTGCTTTTATAAATATAAAATACATTTTTTAAAAATATATATATATATATATTTATGTGAAGTGTATTAAGATGTATGTTGTGCATATTTAGTTTTGACTGTTTTAAACGAACAAAGCTATTTGAACAGTTTAGTGTTGTTATTCAACGCTGCTGCTCTAGCTGCTTTGGATTGAAACATGACCCTGAGCTTCCTTAAGTTTAAGTAAGAAGTTCAGATAAAACTCACAGCATTTCTTCTTAGCTATCCGACGGATAAGTCAGTACAGATAACGCTTACTCTTCTTAACTTTGCACGGATCTCCTCACATTCTCCTCCCATTCCCATCCCTTTTTTGTTAAGTGTTTGGAGATCTTCTTAAGTGCAGTTAAGAAGGATTTTCATCTTAACTTAAGAAATTCTCAACTTACGCAACAGATTTTCCTTCTTATTTCCCTTTTCTGGGCATGCAAAATTTTCGTAAGATCTGCAAAAAACGGCAGATCCGTTCATTAATGAATCAGGCACATAGTCTTTTGTTTGACCAGTACCACTTGAACACATTTTGTAGTTAAGTAGATAGTCGGTACAATGGCATTTTCTATGGACCGAATTACTTTGTGTTTAACCTCCCATTACAGCTGAAGAATTGCTGTTTGGATGAACACATAAGCTCATTTAATCTGCTTAAAGCTGATGCATTCAGGTTGGCAAATGGACGCATATCTATAGCTGTCATGGCTTTAGTACTAACAGTGTCAGGGTTCCCAAGGTAAGACCACGGAGAGACGGTAAGTGTATGAAGTGGTTTATTAGAAACACAGGTAATACCGATGCAAAACTGGTAAGGTAGTAATATAACTACAGTTCTTAACAGTGGAATAGAAAATGCTGTAACGCGATGGAGAGATGCACTAGTCAGAGGGTTGCAGGGTGGATAACCTTTGGGAAGGTAGTTAAACGAGTAGTCTGCGGGTTGCAGGGTTGGATACCTCTGGAGAGGTGGAGAGAGGAGTAGCCTGCAGGTTGCAGGGTTGGATACCTCTGGAAAGGTAGCGAGACGAGTAGCCTGCAGGTTGCAGGGTTGGATACCTCTGGAAGGGTGGTGAGATGAGTAGCCTGCAGGTTGCAGGGTTAGATACCTCTATGAAGGTGGTGAGATGAGTAGCCTGCAGGTTGTAGGGTTGGATGCCTTTGGAAAGTTGGTGAGATGAGTAGCCTGCGGGTTGCAGGGTTGGATACCTCTGGAAGAGGTAGTAAGATTAGTAGCCTGCGGGTTGCAGGGTTGGATACCTCTGGAAGAGGTGGTGAGATGAGTAGTCTGCGGGTTGCAGGGTTGGATACCTCTGGAGAGGTGGTGAGAGGAGTAGCCTTCGGGTTGCAGGGTTAGATACCTCTATGAAGGTGGTGAGATGAGTAGCCTGCGGGTTGCAGGGTTAGATACCTCTATGAAGGTGGTGAGATGAGTAGCCTGCAGGTTGCAGGGTTGGATACCTCTGGAAAGGTGGTGAGAGGAGTAGCCTGCAGGTTGCAGGGTTGGATACCTCTGGAAAGGTGGTGAGAGGAGTAGCCTGCGGGTTGCAGGGTTGGATACCTCTGGAGAGGTGGTGAGAGGAGTAACCTGCGGGTTGCAGGGTTAGATACTTCTGGAGAGGTGGTGAGAGGAGTAGCCTGCGGGTTGCAGGGTTAGATACCTCTATGAAGGTGGTGAGATGAGTAGCCTGTGGGTTGCAGGGTTAGATACCTCTATGAAGGTGGTGAGACGAGTAGCCTGCGGGTTGCAGGGTTGAATACCTCTGGAAAGATAGTGAGACTCAGAAGCCAGGTAATGCTGAAACGCTTGAGAGAAGACAGCAGGTAACAGTGTACAGGTTACACTGAGAAGCACAGAGTTTTAAACAGGTGTATAAATCAGACCCAGATAGATGATGAGCTATGTCTGCAGCAGTGGAATGAACAGCAAAACAACAAGGTCAGGCACACAGGTAAGAATAACCAGGAGTCAAAGGATTGCTTCCCATCAGGTTGAGTGACCTGATGATCTGGCAAAGGTTGCTTGGGACAGACAGACTTATATAGGCCAGAAGCAGGTGTTAAAGGTTCCAGCAATAACAAGGCAGGTAAGAGCAGTCTAAGTACCACAGTGGCCCCTTTGGTGGACAGTGGTACTGCAGGCAGGATACAATATATACAAAAGGCCCAACAAAGTACTTGCAGACAGGAGCTGCAGGATGCAGGTGGTGACAAATAGCTAACATAGCTTACATGGGTTTAGTGATCCTCTATGTAACAGGATGCTGGCTGTCACACTTGGTTCCTTTTGCTTAAAACTATGCTTAGCCTTCTTGGTCCCGTTCTGTATAGAAGTTTCACTCCCTGCAACATCAGCCATAGTACACAAGGATTCTTCTTGGGAGTCATGGATTGCATTTGAGGTGTCACTTTGCATTTGCCATTTGGGTGCTTGACTATGTAATAATGAGGAGGTTGATGATGAATGTGTTGATGGTGAAGATTGCCCGAGGTATCTATTCATTCTGCTGATAGCTGATGCTGGACTGTTTGTTACTATACATGATTGTCCTGCTTTTGATAAACCAGTTACCTAGATGGTCAATGTCCCTACCTGTGCCTATCATGGCATTACAACTGCTACAGAACTCTTGACAAATGTTTGGGTTGGGATAAATATATTTCAATGCGCAAGAGGTGAGTTTTTTGATCTTTTGCCTTGAAATGACAATGCACTTATCATAGGCATGAGTGGTGGTAGCCATTTTAGGACAAAATCAACATCATCCTGATTATTCATTGTCAGTTCCACAATTATCCTCTCATCTTGTTGCATATTAACAACTTCCAAAGTAGCATCTTCAATTTCTATGTCTAAAATCTCATCATTATTATAACTCACCCTCACATTTTCAAATGGTTTAGAAATTTGGGAAGGATGCTGCTCTATAATTACAATGTCAAAATCTGAAATGTTAGACTGTGGAGCATGAGAAGTTACAATAGATACAGTACTCTGTTGGACACTTGCTTTTGTAATGGGCATTCTTGCATGTATAAGACCTGTAGTAGTAGCAGACCATTACTTAGCGAAAAGTGACCATGATCTAAGCCTTTCCTTGCCACTGCGGGTGGTGTATGGAATGTTAGCTATTTTCCTTTTATAGCCAAATCACCACATTCATCATTAACTTTTCATTTAATACTTACATCAAGAGCTGATATTTCTTTGAGATTCACGACATTGTTTGAGTTTGACAGGCCCTTTCTACACTTTCTTCCCACATGACCTGTTTTACTAGTAGAGGTTCAAAAAGTACTACTACAGCCAGTACTAGTATCATACTTGCCAACTCCAGAGGGGGCGTGACTGGAGGGCTGGAGGGGGCGGGGCGAGGCCAATCGCGTCATTTTAGCCCCGCCCCACTATGTAAATTACGGTATCACAGGGACGGGGCTAAAATGACGCGATTGGCCTCGCCCCGTCCCCTCTTGCCCTCCAAAATTGTGTGATTCACCGAGAATCGCGCAAATGGCGCGATTCTCTGTGATATCCAGGATCCGGGAGAAATGCTAGGTCTCCCGGACTTTCCGGGAGAGTTGGCAAGTATGCTAGTAAAAAACAATCTACTAAATCAGGCACAGAGGATCAGAGAATATAAAAAAAATATTTAAAGATATGTATATTAACCTCAAATAATCAAAATGTCTCTAAATTATGTTTAAAATTGTATCCAACAAAAATATATAAAACAAGGTTGCTAAAAAACAAAACAGGGGCTTGCCATCCCTAGAACAAAAACAAACACAAACTCACAAAAAGAATAAAAGCGATCTTTAACCCTTGTAAAAAAAATATGTGTATCATACACAAATAGGAGAGTAAGCAGAGTACGTTTTTGGACATAAGCTGTAGTGTAAACAAAAATATAACATTTTAATACGATAAAATAGATTGCAGAAAATAGCGTTAATAATATCTACCTTTTGGGCAAAAAAGCTAGTACATACAATAAAAATAAAACCCCAATAATAACCAATAAACATAAATAATGTACACATGTATAGATATGAAAATAAAAAATAACAAAAGCTAATCCTCCTCTCCACTCAAACTATAAAGAGTAAAGTTATAACAACCTGATTGAATATGAATGAACCATATTAAAGTGTGGAGCAATCCATTCGTTTTAAAGTTCCCAATAATATGGATCCAGACCTTTAGCAAGAAAAACAATGTCTCTCAATTAGGGAAATAGCATCCCAGCACATGCACGTTTCCGACAGTCAATAATAAAAGAAAGGTATCTGCCAGTAAATCGTCTGAATACAGTCTCCGGATAACGAGCCCAATATAAGCAATATAGTAGATCTGAATAGAGGTAGACAAATATTAGATCCCTTACAGCCTCTGTAACGCCCCCTGCGGGGAAAGACAGGGACAGACGCAACAGAAAATAACTCACCTTGTAAACGATGGTCACCTCCAGTCCGCTTCTGATTTCCCAGCTGCGATCCGATCCCAGCAGATCCGCAGCCACCTCCAATCACGTCCCTCTAAGATAGAGGCAGAGATTACGGCCGTGCCTACCAGGTAAGGGCTGTCCGAGACTACGGCAAAGGACAAGGACACGGTCAGTCCAAGCTCCTTGCCGCCTCCTCACTTTGTTCTTGCCAAGATGCGGGGGACTACAGGCACTGAAGGCCAAGACTAATCCGAGGACTAATCCCGCCTCAAGTGCCTCACACACCTGCCGGTGAGGGCCTAACCGAAAGGAGGAATCGAGCGTGATACTCACCGGGACACTCCCACTTCCGATCCGGTTCTCCTGCACCTTCCCGACTCCTGCGGATGACAAGACACACAGCCTCCCTCTACGCTCTCCGTGAACTAAGATGGCACCCACAAACTGGACTAACTACAACGGCGACCCGACCCTAACAACGTTCTAATGGTCGGCAACGCAACTACGTCAAACACTAGGACTAACTAAATGTGGTGCACTAACGGAACTACTAGTTACACGCTACGGGGAACACCAGCCGGTGTTCACAGCCTAAACCGGAGGGCGGTTCCTAACCCCCTCACCCAGGTCGTACCAAGAAGCTGCCTTCTTGCTATGGAGTCACACACAGGCCCTAAGTACGGGTTCTTTAAGCCCGGCTGAGGCTCAGTAAAACAGCACACTAACCCGCGGGCCGACTGCCGCACGGAACAGCCGATCGAACTGAACCGCCCGACTGCCTGTACTCGGGTATCTCACACGTGTCCCTACGTCCGGAACCACAGGTCCACCTGCACGGAACCGGCCTTGAGGACCCTTGATCAGAACCACGGCCGCCCCTGGAACTGCCTCAAGGTGTGCTGTACTGCCACCAACTCACTCAGCCACCCCCTCTGGGTACCAGTGTGACCCCGGGGACCTAAGGGACAGGGAAACTACATGTGTTCTCCCCTGACTATGTGTATGCTGGTACTTACACTTGTCCCCCACAGCACGGGTTAACACAGGAAAACCACAGGAAACAAGAGCCTACCTTTAATGGGGGCCTGACGTCTTGCCCCTGGACACAGTTAGAAAGCACACCAAAATACTGTAATGTAAACTACACTCGCCACACAGACAGAATAAATACAGTCTACAGTACTTTGCCGCTACTTACCCGAACACACCGCTGCTAGCCAACCAGCAGGTTGCTACAGCACCACGGGAGCCTACGCTCGACCGTACCTCCTAACCACGTGTGCTCACCTCACACAGGACCGCGCCTACTCTCACGAGGCTCCCACGCCTCTACCACACACC
The DNA here is from genome assembly GCF_038048845.1 of Mixophyes fleayi. Lineage (NCBI taxonomy): Eukaryota > Metazoa > Chordata > Amphibia > Anura > Limnodynastidae > Mixophyes > Mixophyes fleayi. The sequence goes on along the minus strand of NC_134402.1, from coordinate 211,253,458 downwards.
ACCAGGGCCTTATGCCCTACACACCATGGGTCTCTGCCCAGCTACACACAGAGCCTTCTGCTCTGTTTCCTGGGCCTCAGCCCCCTCTCTACCTCAGGGCTCTGAGCCCACTACTAGGGCCTTGTGCCCTACTACCTAGGGGTCCTAGCCCCTGCCTGAGGCCTGTGGCCTTCCTAACTAACTGAGGGCCTTGTGCCCTTAATAACCTACAGGCTACCAGCCTCTAACCAGGCCCTCTGGCCTTCCTATGGCCTCTAGGCCCCTAACTACCTAAGGGCCTTGTGCCCTTGTACCTGGGGCTCAGTGTCCCCCTCTCTAACAGGGGCTTGTCCCCTTTATATAGATACTAATGGCCTACTGGCCCACTACCACGTTGGGGCCTAGTGCCCAGGTCCCTGGGCCTTGTGCCCCTAATTCACGTGCCACGGGCCTTGTGCCCGACTGTGCCACGAGCCTAGTGCCCGACGTTGTTGTTGAGTCTACTTACCTGCTCTGCGCAGGATACTCAACTTGACACGCCGTCTTCTGTTTCTTTCTTCTCCGGGTCTTCCAGACCCTCCAGCCGGCGGCGCCTCTTCTCCTCTTCGGCGCTGTTGAAGGCTGCTTGGCGGGGGCGCTCTCAGCCCTTACAAGGGCTCCCCGCCGACGTTCTCCGCTCCGGCGGCTTGATTGAAGTCTTCTGGCGGCAGGGTAGCTCACGGCCCTTACAAGGGCCCCCTGCCGCCGCTGCTGCTGGCTCTGTTGATGGACGTCTGGACGAGACGTCCTCTCTCTTCCCCGCCGACGGACTTCTGCCAAAATGGCGCCACCCGGCGACTTATATAGTCGCCGGCGTGACGTCATCCGCCGGCGCGAGCGCTGATTGGCTCGCGTCGGCGCCAATCTTTTGAATGGCCGGGCGCGAGCCGCGATTGGCTCGCGCATCCGGCCGCTGATTGGCCAGCGGGGAAAGATGAGCCCTGATTGGCTCATCCTTCCCCCGCGCACAGGACCTGCAAAAAAGAAGTTATACTCACCGCCGCTGGATCGATGGACGGGTGAGTACTTCTCCTCTTCTTTCTTGTAGCTGGGCACCATCGGGGACCTCTTCAGCCCCTCCAGGGGCACAGTGCTGCCGGATATCTTCGCCCTCTTCACGGGCACCGGCTCTGACATCTTCTGTCCCTCCACATTTCCGCCGCCTTTTTCCATTGTGGTCCCCACAATCAACGTCTTCTCCTCTACGTCCACCTCCAAGGGTCGCTTACCGGCATCCCTGACTTGCGTCCACCGGGTCCTTCGCGGTAAAGCCCTCTCGCGCAGGATCCACACCATCCTGGCAACTTCCTCGCCCGAAGTCGGTATCCAGGGAGTCTCTTCCTCGGCGCATGCCGGAACCTCCCATCCGTCCGATACCTCCTCGGTTGTGCGGGAAGCTTCTTCAGAAGGTGGCAACATCCACCACTCTCCAGCTGCGCTCTCTAAAGTACAGTCTTCGTCAGGCAGTACTTCTTCAGCAGCTCTCTCTTCCGGGGTACTGATGGCTTCCATCCTCTCAGGTACCACCGGGCAGACATCTTCACATGTCTCCGGACACAACGTTGCCCCGTGGAGGGTCTGCTCAGTTCTCCCTTCGTCTTCAGGGACCAACTCTTCCACAGCCACGGACAAGTCGTCTGACGTATCCGACGTCTCCAATACCCCAGCTCCAGCATCCGGCTGACGCGGGTATTCCTGTCGCGAATCTTGCTTGGACGGGACGATCACCTGCGATCCGACAGTCAGCAGGCTCTGCCGATCCTTCCCTCCAGATTCCGACTTCTCTTGAGACCATGGATGGAAGGCTTCCTCGTCCTTCCACTCGAAGACTTCTACGTCTTCCCATTCATCGGAGACTTCTTCGTCCTCCCATTCATCAAAGAGCTCCTCGGCAACTGGGCACTGGTATGCGAAGTGTCCAGGCAACCCACACTTCCAGCACAGCATTTCTTCCACCGGTTGCCGTTTAGTACCTTTGTTCTTCTTCTTCCTTGTCTCACAACGTTCCAGGATTTGCTTCGTGAACGCTGCCACTTCGTCACGAGAGATGACACAGCTGTATCCCTCGTACAGCGGAATGATCCCCCGATGAGCCATCGTTGATCCTGCCGACTACGCCAAAATGTAACGCCCCCTGCGGGGAAAGACAGGGACAGACGCAACAGAAAATAACTCACCTTGTAAACGATGGTCACCTCCAGTCCGCTTCTGATTTCCCAGCTGCGATCCGATCCCAGCAGATCCGCAGCCACCTCCAATCACGTCCCTCTAAGATAGAGGCAGAGATTACGGCCGTGCCTACCAGGTAAGGGCTGTCCGAGACTACGGCAAAGGACAAGGACACGGTCAGTCCAAGCTCCTTGCCGCCTCCTCACTTTGTTCTTGCCAAGACGCGGGGGACTACAGGCACTGAAGGCCAAGACTAATCCGAGGACTAATCCCGCCTCAAGTGCCTCACACACCTGCCGGTGAGGGCCTAACCGAAAGGAGGAATCGAGCGTGATACTCACCGGGACACTCCCACTTCCGATCCGGTTCTCCTGCACCTTCCCGACTCCTGCGGATGACAAGACACACAGCCTCCCTCTACGCTCTCCGTGAACTAAGATGGCACCCACAAACTGGACTAACTACAACGGCGACCCGACCCTAACAACGTTCTAATGGTCGGCAACGCAACTACGTCAAACACTAGGACTAACTAAATGTGGTGCACTAACGGAACTACTAGTTACACGCTACGGGGAACACCAGCCGGTGTTCACAGCCTAAACCGGAGGGCGGTTCCTAACCCCCTCACCCAGGTCGTACCAAGAAGCTGCCTTCTTGCTATGGAGTCACACACAGGCCCTAAGTACGGGTTCTTTAAGCCCGGCTGAGGCTCAGTAAAACAGCACACTAACCCGCGGGCCGACTGCCGCACGGAACAGCCGATCGAACTGAACCGCCCGACTGCCTGTACTCGGGTATCTCACACGTGTCCCTACGTCCGGAACCACAGGTCCACCTGCACGGAACCGGCCTTGAGGACCCTTGATCAGAACCACGGCCGCCCCTGGAACTGCCTCAAGGTGTGCTGTACTGCCACCAACTCACTCAGCCACCCCCTCTGGGTACCAGTGTGACCCCGGGGACCTAAGGGACAGGGAAACTACATGTGTTCTCCCCTGACTATGTGTATGCTGGTACTTACACTTGTCCCCCACAGCACGGGTTAACACAGGAAAACCACAGGAAACAAGAGCCTACCTTTAATGGGGGCCTGACGTCTTGCCCCTGGACACAGTTAGAAAGCACACCAAAATACAGTAATGTAAACTACACTCGCCACACAGACAGAATAAATACAGTCTACAGTACTTTGCCGCTACTTACCCGAACACACCGCTGCTAGCCAACCAGCAGGTTGCTACAGCACCACGGGAGCCTACGCTCGACCGTACCTCCTAACCACGTGTGCTCACCTCACACAGGACCGCGCCTACTCTCACGAGGCTCCCACGCCTCTACCACACACCACCAGGGCCTTATGCCCTACACACCATGGGTCTCTGCCCAGCTACACACAGAGCCTTCTGCTCTGTTTCCTGGGCCTCAGCCCCCTCTCTACCTCAGGGCTCTGAGCCCACTACTAGGGCCTTGTGCCCTACTACCTAGGGGTCCTAGCCCCTGCCTGAGGCCTGTGGCCTTCCTAACTAACTGAGGGCCTTGTGCCCTTAATAACCTACAGGCTACCAGCCTCTAACCAGGCCCTCTGGCCTTCCTATGGCCTCTAGGCCCCTAACTACCTAAGGGCCTTGTGCCCTTGTACCTGGGGCTCAGTGTCCCCCTCTCTAACAGGGGCTTGTCCCCTTTATATAGATACTAATGGCCTACTGGCCCACTACCACGTTGGGGCCTAGTGCCCAGGTCCCTGGGCCTTGTGCCCCTAATTCACGTGCCACGGGCCTTGTGCCCGACTGTGCCACGAGCCTAGTGCCCGACGTTGTTGTTGAGTCTACTTACCTGCTCTGCGCAGGATACTCAACTTGACACGCCGTCTTCTGTTTCTTTCTTCTCCGGGTCTTCCAGACCCTCCAGCCGGCGGCGCCTCTTCTCCTCTTCGGCGCTGTTGAAGGCTGCTTGGCGGGGGCGCTCTCAGCCCTTACAAGGGCTCCCCGCCGACGTTCTCCGCTCCGGCGGCTTGATTGAAGTCTTCTGGCGGCAGGGTAGCTCACGGCCCTTACAAGGGCCCCCTGCCGCCGCTGCTGCTGGCTCTGTTGATGGACGTCTGGACGAGACGTCCTCTCTCTTCCCCGCCGACGGACTTCTGCCAAAATGGCGCCACCCGGCGACTTATATAGTCGCCGGCGTGACGTCATCCGCCGGCGCGAGCGCTGATTGGCTCGCGTCGGCGCCAATCTTTTGAATGGCCGGGCGCGAGCCGCGATTGGCTCGCGCATCCGGCCGCTGATTGGCCAGCGGGGAAAGATGAGCCCTGATTGGCTCATCCTTCCCCCGCGCACAGGACCTGCAAAAAAGAAGTTATACTCACCGCCGCTGGATCGATGGACGGGTGAGTACTTCTCCTCTTCTTTCTTGTAGCTGGGCACCATCGGGGACCTCTTCAGCCCCTCCAGGGGCACAGCGCTGCCGGATATCTTCGCCCTCTTCACGGGCACCGGCTCTGACATCTTCTGTCCCTCCACACCTCCACCTCTTCATCTCTGTACTGCGGCTCTATGGCAATGGTAAATCCTAATCGGAGTGGTGCGCACCACAAAAGCTGTCCTGATCAAACAGACAGTTGAACAAAGAGTTCCTTCCTTCATGTCTCCTGGTATAAGAGAACGGTCTGTCGGATCCAAATAAAACCTACAGTACCTCTGCCATTTGTATATGATTCACATATTTTTCACAAGGATTAAAGAGCGCTTTCAAACTTTTTGTGAGTTTGTCCATGATTGACAACAGGAATAAAGCTACTTGAAGTTGGAGAAAGTTGGAGCTACCACCTAAACAGGGGAATGCCCAATGAGATAGGGAAAGGAGGGGCTGTTACCTTGCAATTGAGACACTGCTCCACAATATCATTCAAGTTAATACAATTGGCTTGCTACAAAAAAAGATTTGGTTTTTTTTTGGTTGTGCTGTCAAACGCTTGTTAGTACAGATTTGATACTGCCCAACACACAATAGCCTTCAAATACAAATACTTGGATTTTGAAAATAAAACAATACTTAATTTTTTGGGGGGGTGCTGCTCACAGTCACCAAACACAGCACCCTCTCTTTTGGCTGCTTGCTAGTACAGATATAGTACTGCCCCTGACACATTTTCTTTCAGATTAAAACACTTGAAAAAGCAATAAAAACTTAGTTTTTTCTTGGGATGTGCTGCTCAAAGTCAAACAGCACCCTGTATTTTGGCCTCTTGCTAATACAGATATGATACTGGCTCTCACACAATGACCTTCACATTCATCAAAGACTTGTATCTTAAAATCAAGAAGGAGGAGAGAGGCCATTAAGCTGAAGGAGGTTATAATCATTTGTTGTTGAGCTTACCACTACTTACCACTTAGGGGTTAAGTCTGAAAAAGGAAGCAACCAATGGGGATTGGGTTGGAGTGTCCGTGGAAAATATATATCAATGAGGGGGAAGAGGGAGAGAGCTTCCTGTTTCCTGGAACTGGATACCTGGCAGCATCAGGCTTAGTATCACAAGCTCCATTGCTGTATCTTATTCTGTTAATGTACTTTGCTAGATAATTCTCCCTTTTTTCCCTTGCTCTCATGTCACCGCTATTTGCATTTTTCACCTTTATTATGGCTGACTTTCGTCCCAGGCGTAGCAGAAAAACCCAGACCAGGCTGGCTATTCCAAATCCCCCCACCGCCCGTACTCCAATGGCTGCCGCTGCTGGTCCAGCAGTTCCCCCCCTCATGGCCTCGGCCTCTGCTCGGGGCCAAGTGGGTCTGTCCGGTGGCTCCGTGCAAGGGGCAGGGTTTTGCGGCGGCCGGGGAACACGTGACTCGGGCGCTGCGAGGAGGTCTTGCGGTACAGGCCCGAGTCGCGTGAGGAGGAGGCGGGCTCCGGAACGGCAAGGTCGCTCAGGTCCGGAGCCTCTAGAGAGGCAAGTGGGGTAAGCAGAGCCTGGGTTAGGGGATCCCCTTCCCCTGCTCCCGTGGCTGTCAGATGCATCAGGCGCAATGACGCATCCGCTGCAGGCTCTGCAGTTGAGAGGGTGGATTTGGAGGGAGCTGAGGGCAGCAGAATTTTGTTTATTCCTGAGGTAGGAGGCACGGGGCAGGGGTAGGGTTCCCCATATATGGGGCTTCGGCCAGGTATACTGGACCCTCTGCCACCAATTGGCCATCAATTATATGTGGAGGATAGGAACAGAGTGGTCACCTCCTCACACCCCTGGCAGCAAGTGGTGGGGCACTCCCCATACCATTCACAGGGCACAGCACAGCATGGCAGCCCCCCCTTTGCTGTCCATGCATGGCGTTATCAATGCCAACACCCTTCCCTCCCTCCCTTTGCCTATGGCCGGGGATACTCCCACTCTGAGCTCCTCCCCGCTGCTTTTTTCATTAGAGTCCTCTGTTATGCACGTTTTATAACGATTGTCGAATCTCAATTTGTATTTCCAACGCACAAATATTTATTCTCAAAAAGTAGCAGAATAATTCAAGCGAAATAATAATAAGTACAGACATTATTTATCGCAGGCGCTCTGGATCCAGTGAAAAGTCATTCAGGTCTGAAGTCTGTGGTCAAGATGACTGAACACTAGATGAAAAGCTTCTGCAAACAGAAATACAGTAAAACAATGCAGATGCTGTGGCTTGCTTCTATTGGTCCAGGCTTCAGGAAGGTCCAGGGGGTTGCAGATTATAGGCTAGTTCAAACTAAAGAATCCAAAGGTGGGGGTCATCTCTCCAGGGGATGCACTCCAATCTTCCTGCCTAGACTCCAGTTACAACTAGTCCATTAGCATTTTATAGTCAGCATCATATTAAAGGTTTATTCCCCAACATCAATAACTAGAGTATGCAATGTGCAAACTCTTCACCTAATGCAGCGGACAGCTGCTGATGTAAAGGGGATTAATTAGTAGTATTGTGAATACCAACCATTTCTTCATGAGTAATAGTCATGATTTCAGGAACCAGTTTACCTAAGAAACACAGGCCCTTGGAACTCGGAGTCACCCAGGAATAAGCTTTTCTCCCACAAACAAAGTACACATCATCAGGGAGAACATAAGGAACAGTATGCCCATTAATTATTTCACATAAGGTTTTGACAAAACTACCCATGCCTGGTGTCTCCATTTGTTCAAGACACGTGTAAGCATGGATGACATTCTTACAATTACCTATAAAGACCTGTCCAATGGATCATTTCTTATGTTTAATTACACGCCCTAATTTGTGGCGTCCATCAACATTCCTGCCTATTGGTGACCTTGCGAGTCTCCCTCTAAAATGAGTGTGGCGAGTCATTGTCTGATCTGATAGGTCAGCTTCCCAATTCTCCAGACGCTTTGCATGAGAGATGTTTAGGCACAGTAAAGATCTGTCTAAGGAGTATTGTCGAAGCTTGAGACTAGGGGACCTAGTGTTATTGTACCTCCCTTCTATGGGCCTTTCTCCCCTTAATTCGACTACCTCAGAGATGTTTAGTGGGAACGGCACTAGTCCTATGTTATGCTGTCCCTGAGGTACATGAAAGCACACCCAGCACTCTGTTTGGTTTAGAACCTTACCCAGTAAGGAGTGATAATCCTCCAGGAGATGCATGCCCATGTCCAGATTACTAGCGGACTGGCATCGCTGGATGCACTTTTCTTCAACTAGGGAGTTACAGAATTTACATATACAATACTCATCAGACAATAGCCCCTCACACTGTCTCCGAGTTCCAGGGCTAGCGACCTTTTCATAGCCCCTGGACCTAGCTTGATAATGGGCTGCTCTGGGTATTCTAGTAACTTTTCCTCAATCTCCATCTCATCGGTATCACTACCAGAACCTGCCTCTGTCCTCCATCCTCCTTCACAAAAATAGAGTGTCCTATAAAAAGTAAAAACAAGTAAAATCCTGGAACAAAAAACGCCACTCCATCGCTGGAAAGATAGTTCTGAGGCAACGTCTCTGGTTCAGGTGTCTTGACTGCAGGTTTTAGGTCTCCCGGAAAAGGTTTACGAGTGACAGATCGGTGTTGTCGGTCTCAGTTTTATCTCGCACTTTCTCCGGGTTACTGACTTTCCTGCAGTGGGTGGAATGGTCCCAAGTGTCTCTTTCTGCAACCTTCAGTGATGTGGTACTGGTCAGCAACACTTGGTACGGGCATTCCCAAAGGTCTGTTAAACAACCTGAGTGTAAGAAATTGCGGATCATAACATAGTCCCCAGGTTCAACATCATGACAGTTCGTTTCTGGCATACCAGGTGACAGCATTTTTAGTTTTTGTTGTTGTTGCTTTAGCTGTCTGCTCATTTTTATAAGATATTGTACATTCACTTCATTATTACACTTTAAGTCGTCTTGCGGACTCACGATCAAATGAGGTTGTCGGCCGAACAGTATCTCAAAGGGGGACAGAATAGGAGGAAGTCTAGGAGTGGTTCGGATGCTATGGAGGACTAGTGGCAAAGCTTCAGGCCACGCCAACCCAGTTTCAGCCATTATCTTACCAAACTTGTTCTTAATAGTACCATTTACTCTTCCCACCTTACCACTGGCTTGTGGTCGGTAATGGGTGTGAAGTCTGCTACTGATTCCCATGAGCTTACACATATTTTGGAAGATATCACCAGTAAAGTGGGTACCCCTATCACTTTCGATGATTCTAGGGATACCGAACCTACACACAAACTCTTGTACAATTTTCTTTGCAGTGAACACAGCAGTATTAGTGGCTGCCGGATATGCTTCTACCCAACCGGAAAACACATCAATACATACTAACACATACTTTAGATTCCTACAAGGTGGTAATTGGATATAGTCAATTTGTATTACCTGAAAAGGCCCATCTGTAGGAGGGATGTGGGATGGCTCAGTTGGAATAGTTTTCCCGACATTTTTCCTCAAACAAGTAAGACATGACATTGCCCTCTTACCAGCCTGAGAGGAAAATCCAGGAGCACAACAGTATGCTCTCACTAGTTTGCACATACCTTCTTTACCCAGGTGAGTCAGACCGTGTGCTGCTTCAGCCAGGCTTGGATAGTATGTTCTGGGAGCTACAGGCTTACCTTGTCCATCTTTCTAGAGTCCTGATGACTCTTGACCACATCCCTTCGCCTTTCAGACCGCCTTTTCCTGCAGGGAACACACATATTTCATTTCAGTTCATTTTTGCATGTCTAATGTCTGAAAAACTATCATAGTCTCGGTCGATACAGTCACAGGTTGCCCTGCTACCCATTTAGCAGCTTTGTCAGCCCTATTGTTGCCCAATGACACCGGGTCTTCTTCAGAAGTGTGGGCCTTACATTTTATGAAGGCTACTATCCTGGGTAACTGTATCGCTGTCAAAAGTCCTTTTATGCGTTGTGAGTGTGTCACTGGCGTGCCTGCTGCTGTCGTAAAGTTTCTAAGACGCCAAAGGGCCCCAAAATCGTGCACTACCCCGAAGGCGTACCTAGAGTCAGTATATATATTAGGTGATTTACCCTTTGCCAACTCACACGCTCTCCTTAATGCTACTAGTTCAGCCACCTGGGCTGAGTGAGGTGGGCCAAGGGGTCTAGCTTCTACAACATCCTGATCGTCCACAACTGCATAACCAGTACACAGTTCTCCCGTCTCTGTCTGTCTATGACAACTCCCATCTGTATAAAATGTAAAATCTACATTTTCTAAGGGGGTATCCCGTATGTCAGGCCTTGCAGTAAAGGTCTGGTTCAGGTACTCCATACAATCATGCGTATCAGTACTCTTGCCAAACTCTTCATCAAGCAGGGTCTCCTCACCTCCCACCCTTTGTGTCTCTTGAGACACATATGGAAGGTATGTAGCTGGATTTAAGGTGCTACATCATTTGATGGTGATGTTTGAGGGTGCCATCAGAGCTAGTTCCCATTTTGTGAATCTAGCTGAAGAAACATGTCTGGTTTGATCTGAATTCAACAGAGCTGATACAGCATGGGGTGTATAGACAGTTGATTCATGTCCTAATACTACGTCCTCGCTTTTACTTACCAGAAGAGCAGTTGCTGCTACACTTCTGAGACATGTTGGGAGTGATCTTGCCACAGTGTCCAATTGTGCACTGTAGTATGCTACCTGTCTGCTAGCGTCACCATGTTTCTGTGTGAGGACACCTGCTGCACAACCATCAGCTTCTGTACAGTATTGCTTAAAAGAGTTTTCATAATCAAGTATTCCCAATGCAGGTGCTCTAGTCAGACTATCTTTGAGATTAAAGAACGCTTGCTCTGACTCCTCTGTGTGTACGACACGTTCTGGTTTTGAGGAAGAGATTAACTCCTGCAATGGTAATGCCAGAATAGAAAAACCTGGGATCCAGGATCTACAGTATCCACACATCCCCAAGAAGGTACGAATTTGCTTCTGGCTCTGCGGCAGAGTCATGTGTTGTATAGCTTCAATTCTGTCCATTGTCAAGTGTCTTAACCCCTGGGTGAGACAGTGTCCTAAGTATTTGACCTTAGTCTGACATGGCTGTAACTTGTCCTTTGCCACTTTGTGCACTGCTTGCGAGAGATGGAGCAACAACAATTTAGTATCATGTAAACATGACATAAAAGAATAAGAGCACAACAACAAATCGTCCACATATTGAATTAGAACAGACCCATTGCTAGGTTGGAAGGATTGTAAACAGTCATGTAAGGCTTGGGAGAAAATACTGGGGCTGTCAATGAACCCCTGGGGCAGTCTGGTCCATGTATATTGCACCCCCCGGTAGGAAAATGCAAAAAGGTATTGGAAGTCAGGGTGAAGAGGGACTGAGAATAAAGCAGAACATAGATCAATGACAGTGAAATGACTAGCAGACGGTGGAATCTGCATGAGGATGACAGCTGGATTGGGCACTATGGGGTATTGGCTCTCAACCACTTTATTAATTCCCCTTAAGTCCTGGACTAATCTATAGCCCCTCCCCCCACTCTTCTTCACAGGAAAAATGGAACTATTTGCTGTGCTGGATGTACGAATTAAAATCCCTTGTTGCAACAGCCTCTCAATAACAGGATATACCCCTAGTTCCACCTCCAGTTTTAATGGATACTCAGGGCCGGATTAAGGGAATGGAGGCCCCTGGGCTAAGGGTGCCTCCATTCCCCTGTGAGGCCCCCAATGTGAGCCACCCGCCGCCCCCCCGTACCCCGTGAGGGCCCCCCCCAAGCGTTTACCTGTCACTGTAGTCCTCCGTCCCCGGTGCGCTGTAAGCTCCTTACTGAGGAGATCTCACGAGAGTTCACTCACGAGATCTCCTGAGTAAACAGTATACTGAGCGCCGGGGACGGAGGACTGAACTGACAGTGCTCAGCAGCATTGATCGGGCTGGGGGCGCCCTCGCCCCCGGACCGATCAATAATGCTGCTGAAAACTTTGAAGGGCCCCCTGGATTCCCGAGGCCCCCAGTTAGACCTCGGGTTAATCCGGCCCTGTGGATACTGTGGGATTTTTGGAGCTATCCTACCACTTTTTAGATTTACCATCACAGGAGCTACATTTGCCATCAATCCAGTGTCCTGTCTATCTCTGGTCCATAGTGAACCCGGTATCTCCAGCAACATCCCCTTTACTTGAGATGGACTTTGTTCTATAATGGTAGAGTGCAACATTAACCCTTGAGGGGTGTCTAATATATCCTGTACCTCATGCACGACCTTCTCTGGTATATCTAGGAATACACCATCTGGGGTACAGTATATGACACATCCCATTTTACATAACAAGTCTCTCCCTAACAAGTTAGTAGGAGCTGCTGCAGCCAAGAGAAACGAATGCTTGGTATGCAGGGGCCCGATAGTAACTTCTGTGGGTTTAGTTAAAGGATAATGTAACACTCTTCCCGTTACCTCTATAGCTGGAATAGTTTTACTGGTCACCTGTAGATTTAAAGGAGAGGTTATCTCAGATCTGGCCGCCCCTGTATCTACAAGAAAAGTGTGTTTCTTACCAGCTATGTCAACTATCATTGTAGGTTCTTCCCTCAGACTCTCAGTTAACCTCACTGGCTGTAGACTACAGGTATGACCTGACCGCTAGCACTGGCTATCATTTTCCCGAGCAATATTTGCTGCTATAACATGTGCGGGTAGCTGTGTGTTCTCTTGCCTATGTGTGTTTCTCCTTGGTTGGTATCTATGTAATCTCCCCTTGGTGTTTCTTTTCTTGCTTCTGGACAGAATCTCCTTATGTGTCCCTCTTTATGACAGCGAAAACATACCATTACCTTATTACTTGGGTTGTATGTGTGGTATGTTTGTGGTTGTGTGCGCATTCCCTCTAAAGCCTGAATACTTACCGTCATCAACCTGTCACTCTTCTCTTCCCTCTTTCTAAAGATATTTTTGTCGTGTTCCACTGCAATCTCTCTGAGAGAATCTAAAATGCTGCCCCTCCAACCAGGTGTTGAGGTTTGTACCCTTGTCTTTAGATTTTCCTTTAAACCATCCATCAATACCGTTACAGCTACTTCCCTATGATATGGATTCTCCCTTAAATCTGATATCCCAGTAAACTGTGTAATTGATGCAAGAGCACTAGCTAAATAGTCTGCTGCAGTTTCACTATCTCTTTGTTTTATGGTGAAAATCTTACTCCAATTTATTACTACTGGAAAATAGATGGCTAAATGTGTGACAATTTGTTCTATATTCTCTTGATTAACCTCATCTGTCAAGGTGTCGTCTTCCTCCAACGAACAATTTTTAATAAATTAGTATTGGGAGGAAGACATGCCCTCAACACTACACGCCAATCCTTATTGGTTGGCTTGTGTGCATTTCCTAAGTCTTTAACAAACTTCTGACACTTAGCCAACTCTTTTCTAGGATCTGGGAATTCACTCATAATGGAACGTAATTCTGATCTAGTCCAAGGACAATGTATTGTAACATTTCTTACAGGAACTACACCATCCTTATCCGCCTTCCCATTGGGAACTGATATTGTGCGGACTGGATACGTACCCACCGGTTCACTATCTTCAGGATTATCTACAGGAGTAACTACTTCAGTACTTTGGATGTTATTCCTCCTAGTGGTCACACTACTCTCACCTATCTCAGCCATTGCCCCCTTTCCATACTTACGCTGAACCTCTAGCATATTAACAGCATGGGCAATGGCTGAAATTACAGTGGGTTCATCCTCTTCTTCATAAACACTTGTTTTAAACTGACTTAAAACAGGATATAACTTAGCAAATTCCTTTTTTTTATTTTTAATAACGGCTGTACTTACTCCTCCCGCCACTTAGGGTGGCGGGGGCGCACTTGCGCTAAGTTCTCCACGCTTCACAACGGCTACTTCCGTTGTGCGTGCGATTTTTGCCACGCCTACTTTCGCTGTGCACTCGCTGCTCTACCACGTGTTGCCTTCCATTTGCCACAATTATCATGTTTATTTCTCGTTTTCGTTGATTTGATCAACCTCACTTTATCTCTTACATTATTTAGCACCTCTGAATTAAAACTTCCTATTGTTGGGAAAGGCCTAACACAATCCTTGGTCATCTTGACCCACGTGTCGCAATACGCCGTGGCGTATGCATCATACTTCTTAAACATAAGGTACCTCGCTGAACCCAGCGGACCTTCCTTAGGCAGCACAACATCAACCATCTCTAGCGTTTGCTTCGCACCCATTGTGAAAACAACCTATTTCTCAATGCTACACAAACAGGGCCTTTTTACCTGTTCTCCTTTCAAACAGAACCAACTAGAGAATCTTTTATTTATTTTTTTATTTGTGGACAGTTTCACAGGCTACGCCCACACACACCCCCTAACCCAGAAATATCACTGTTGGCCACAGGGTTATCAGCTCCTCGATACCCTGGCTCTACCACAAAATCTGTTGAGTATATTACTGAACTGGTAGCATCGGAGTTTACCCGCCTTACCAGCGTAATTCCTCCAGCTGTTCAACCCAAGTCACAAGCACGGTTGCACAATAAACCATGCGGTCTGATCGCAGCGCTTAGCTATACTAATTAGCACTAAACTTTGCGATTGTTATTGGGAAGAAAGTTTCAAAAGCCTCTTTTAACAGAGCTTTTGCTGCCAGTATACCTGCCGTGTATACTTAACCTCGGTTGTCCAGCCCGCCTCATCAGACGGTAACCGATATCCCTGTCTTTTCAACAGTAAACCAACTTTCACTTCAAAATCAACAAACACATACACCTTAGTTTTCTGCGCAGAAAATAACTTTCCCAATCAACAGTAATATAGTTTCAGAGGTTTTACCAAGTAATTATACTATGTAATTATAACAAACTATCAAAATGATTGTTTAACCACGTGGCAAATCTACCAGAAGTACACATACACTAAGCAGGAAGTACACATACGCTAAGTAATGCAATACATTTAAAACGCAATATGACAAATAAAAGAAACAGTTTTCTCTTTTGTCCCTAGATTCAAGTTAGCGCACCTTCTGATTATGCAAAACGGACATTCAGTTTCACAACACAGAGTACAAATCAGGTTTTGAACACATTGCGCTCTTACCCGTATATATAACGCGTCTCCACCCTTTGTTGCGGAACCGAAATCCGTTGATTTTGCGTGTCGTCCGGTAACGTAACCTCTGTGCGAGCCCCCAAATTGTTATGCACGTTTTGTCGCTATCCAATAACGATTGTTGAATCTCGATTTGTGTTTCCAACGCACAAATGTTTATTCTCAAAAAGTAGCAGAATAATTCAAGCGAAATAATAATAAGTACAGCCGTTACTTATCGCAGGCGCTCTGGATCCAGTGAACAGTCATTCAGGTCTGAAGTCTGTGGTCAAGATGACTGAACACTAGATGAAAAGCTTCTGCTTATATGCAAACAGAAATACAGTAAAACAATGCAGATGCTGTGGCTTGCTTCTATTGGTCCAGGCTTCAGGCAGGTCTAGGGGGTTGCAGATTATAGGCTAGTTCAAACTAAAGAATCCAAAGGTGGGGGTCATCTCTCCAGGGGATGTACTCCAATCTTCCCGCCTAGACTCCAGTTCCAACTAGTCCATTAGCATTTTATAGTCAGCATCATATTAAAGGTTTATTCCCTAACATCAATAACTAGAGTATGCAATGTGCAATCTCTTCGCCGAATGCACCGGACAGCTGCTGATGTAAAGGGAATTAATATCATCTGATATCAGACATGACACATTTCCTTTAACCTGAACCATAGGTTTTACTAATATGCATATAACTTAGAATAAAACACATAAACACTACAAAATTTCGACATAAATAACTGTGTTGCAACTACAATTAATGTGTACTATTTACAAATGTGTGTGATTGTGCAAATGTATACAAAAGTGTAAAAACTGTTATTGCCACGTGTCGCGGCTTGATACGCCCTTCCACGCCGTAGCGTGTTCTATGCATATTTTCAGACAAAGACAACCAAGTTTGCTCGATATTAATTGAAATGACTTTATCCAATTTGCTGACTTTGACACCTCCATACAGTCAGGACTGGGGGCCTCATTGAATCAAGCCCCAGGCCTCCTGGGGCCAGTTCCCGGTAGTCTAAATACAGCTAATATGGGTCAATTTCAACGTCAACTCCCCTTGTCGCAGCCGTTACTAAGTCGGGCTCATAGCGGGTCAGAGAGAGCAGAAAATTGACCTTTTCCACCTGCGGGTTTAAATCAGCCCATGACAGGCTCCGCGATTCCGGCGGGGTCGCTTCCATACCCCCCAAGAGGATACAGAATAGTTTTAGAGGAGTAGAATAACTGGCTGGCTCCTTACCCTTCGCTGTCAAGGCAGTACTTACACTCCAATCGTAGACCTTCCTTCAATAATTCAGTTGCGTCTTATAGTATGGATGCGCTAAGTTTTCCCGCGGTGGAACAGTCTGGGAGGAGTTGTAGAATCCCTCCCCCTGCCAGGTTTTTGAGTCATCTCATGGAAGCAGCTCCTGTAGTTAATACTACATTGGGTGCACCTCACGCCCCGCGCCAGCGCAATTTGTCTCCTCCGAGGGCTAATGAGTCTTTTTATCCAGTTCAACAGACACAGTCGTCTTCATTACCAACGAATAGGGCGGCCCTTCAGCAGCCACGAGGAGAGGAGTCAGGGCTGGTGGTGACACAACAAGGGCCCAAGCGCACCGGAAGAGGACGGAACAAGATCGGGTGGTCAGGAGGCGCAGGGTGCAGCCGGTGAGTATGAAGGTACTATTATATGCAGCACACACATTTCTAGTCCAAGCATTTCAACTACCAGCGATGAGTCCGCTTCATCTTCTCCTAGGCAGGGTCAGCGCAAGCTAATTAAAATACTGAGTGCGCATTTTGGAGGTAGTAAGAGGAAACATAGGACCCGGTTAGAAAGTGCTTCTCTTGCGTTGGCAGGAGGCCTGCTGGTTAGGTGCGAGAACACAGCTTTGCTGATAGGAATAAGGCCTAGTATAAGAGATAAAATAAAACGGGGTTACTATGTTGATATCTTTGGCCTAACAGTAGACACGAGAAAAGAGTTGGCGGCAGCGTGCGCAAGAGGGGGAGTTGGCGAGGATGCTTACATGCTTACAGAAATTTTTCACACTGGTTGACGGGGTACTGCGTGTTTGCTGCCTGTTACTTAGAAACGAGACCGGACGCTATTATAGATGTTTGGAAATACCTGCATATGATAAACGAAATGCATAGTTGTGGATAGGGACCTGGCGGTTATATGATAAGCAATTTAGGGAAAAAGTTCATGGTCAGCTTTACATTCCCTTGGCCTTTATAGATGTGGAAATATGGATGAAGCTGAATAGAGCCCAGATGCATATGGGGTATGGCCCTCCCCAGTTAACAAGATTTCCGGCCTTGGGGAGAAAAAGTGCTCCACAGTTTTAAAAAAATAGGTGCTTCGCCTTCAATAATTCTTCCTGTGGTAGAGGGGAGGCATGTCGGTAGAGACATGCATGCTCAAATTGTAGAGGAAGCCATTCCCTCATAGATTGCCCTAGAGGTGTCGTGTGCCTCTGAAGGGGACGTGGCGGTCTGTAAAGGGCTAGCGTTTACCCTAATACGTCTCAGGCCTCTTTTCTTAGAGAGGGTTTTCGCCTCGGTTTCCGCCTTCCCATTGACAGTGGGGTGGAGGTGACCGCTGTACATACACCCCGACATTCTGGCGGAGAAGGTTAGGAAGAAGGTAGGCCTGGGCTGTATAGTGGGCCCCTTCTCTTCGCCCCCTATCCTAGATTTAGTCATTTCCCCAGTAGGAGTAGTGCCAAAGAAGACTCCAGGCAAATACAGATTGATACAGCATTTATCTCACCCTGCGAGTAGGTCAGTTAATGACGCAATCGACCCTAAAATCAGCTCGGTGATATACCAATCTTTTGATGACGCATTGACCATAGTGAGAGAATTTGGCAAGGGAGCATTGATGGCAAAATTGGATATAGAATCAGCATTCCGCCTCCTCCTGCTACACCCCGAGTCATTTAAATTTATGGGGTTTAAAACAGAGAGTATATACTATGTGGATCGATGCCTTCCGATGGGCTGTTCAATTTTGTGCACATATTTTGAGGCGTTCAGTTCCTTCCTCCATTGGTGCGTAGGGGCAGGGAGAGGTCACCGAGGCATAGCGCATTATTTGGATGACTTCCTCTTCATTGGTCCAGCTAATTCCCCCTGCTGTGAGAGCATCTTGTATGTGGCACAAGCGCTATTTCGTGTAATGGGTGTCCCGGTTGCTGCAGATAAAACAGAGGGCCCGGCCACGTGCCTGGCTTTTTTAGGTATCGAAATTGACACAATAGAAGGTTGCTGTCGTTTGCCCTTGGAAAAAAATAAAAAAAATGCAATCCCTGATAGTGGAAGTTCTGTCTGCACTATCTTGCACGTTGAGGAAGGTTCAATCATTTTTGGGCTCATTTAATTTTGCTTGCAGGGGGATACCTATGGGTCGGGTTTTTTGTAGAAAACTGCAATTGGCAACATCTGGTTTCCATAGTGCTCATTCTCAAATACGGCTGTCCAAAGGAAATAAGGGAGGATTTGATTGATGGAGACGTTTTTTAACAGCTTTCAATGGTACCCGAGTATGGCCTGCCCCCTCAGTATCTAGCAGAACATTAGATTTGCATACGGACGCATCCGGGTCAGAAGGCTTTGGTGCCTTTTTTCAAGGGGAATGGTGCGCCGCCCCTTGGCCGCAGTCATGGAAGGTTAATGGCTTGGTTAAGAACTTGTTAACATTGGAATTGTTCCCCATAGTCGTGGCACTCGAATTGTGGTCTTACCCTTTGCGCGGCAGGAGTGTGGTGTTTTGGTGCGACAATTTAGGTGTGGTCCAGGCTATTAACAAGCAGAGCACCTCATCGCGCACGGCAATTAACTTGCTGCGAGTCCTGGTTCTGAGATGGCTGGATTTCGATATCAGTTTTCGCGCAGGCCACGATCCTGGCTTGGATAACGAGCTAGCGGACGCTCTTTCTTGTTTTGATTGCCAACGTTTTAGGTCCACATGCCCATCTGACCAGCTTAAAGTGTCCCCCTTATGTTTGGCAGATGGTCCGGTAAGTATAAGGTGACTTGCAGAGGCATCCTTGGCTCCTGCTACTAGAAAGTTCTATCAATTGGCATGGCAACGTTGGTTGTGTTATCAAGCGGCATTTGACAACAATGCATCAGGTCAGATCCCCTCTATGACGGGTTTTATGTGGGACCATTACAAAAAAGGGGTTTCTAAGGCAAGGATGGCTTCCATGTTAGCGGGCATTTCCTTTATGGCAAGATTGAATTGAAAGGGTGGTCTAGAACTCAGCCAACGGATAACGACACACGCCATCCTATTGACACGCAAATATTGGCTAGACTGATTAGGGTTTTACCGGGCATATCTACAGATGATTACGAGGCGTTACTATTTAGTTTTTGCTTTTTCGCTAGCATATCACTGCGCTTTTAGGGTTAGCGAGCTAGTGGCACGCTCTAAGAACAGTGAGGGCGCAGCTTTGCTATGTAGGAATGTAGTGGTTCAACCTGAGATCATATGCTGTAAGATAGCTAAATCAAATACTGATCAGGCAGGCAGAGGACATTGGATTGTGCTAGCAGAACAACAGGATACAATTATATATTGTGGCTAATACACCAAGATCATACACTATTGACTAAATTTCAATTAAATGCATTACTAAAATGTTCCCTGGCGGAGAGTGGTTTAGATCCAACATACAATACATTATTTTAGGATCGGGGCGGCTTTCTGCGGTTAGGGGAGCATCTGTTGCTTAAATTCAAACACTTGGGAGATGGAAGTCACAAAGTTATAAGAAGTACATTCGGCCGGATGTTTGAGTCTTATTATATAGCTTCCTCCTTCAGATCCCCTCCCTTCCCCACCTCACTCTCTTGTCTATCCCCTTCCCCCTTGTTTCATCTGATATTCTCTCCTCTATGGGTTGGTGACCCAGGGCTATGCTGCTCGCTGTGTTAAACGGGGGCGTGAAGGGATTTTCTTCCCTTTTTTCCTTGGATCAAGGCCTGATTAGTGGTGCGCCTCCAGGGTTCTTAGGGATTTTTTACCTTCAGTTGAGTTACCAACTTTTCTTATTCTTCGCTTCTTCTCTTTTAATTATCTGGCCCAGGTGCCCCATTGCATGGGAGTTTCCCGAGTGACAGGATATTCCTCTCAAACTGAAGACGTTATGTTGTTTGGCATGGAGTGCAGGAGCTAGGCTCCTGTCAGTGATGGTGCCCTGTAGTATGGAGGGGCATATTAGGAGTTGGCAACAGCTTATAAACCTGTTGTCTGTCATGAGGCTAATATTGTTTTTGCCCATATGGGTCATATTTTGATGGAGCTATGGAGTTTGTTCCAGGTTCTACTGTCAAGAGGACATGAATATGGGTTATAGGTCACTCGTTTATATTTTGGGCAGCAAAACAGAGATTAGCGAATAAATGGTCCGGTTTTTCACACCCAGTAGACATTCATTGGTTGGGACAAAGGGGCATGGTATGGGCGGCACTTATCCCCCTTTTGGAAAAAGAGATAGACGATCACGGTGCCCCCGACATTGTAGTTATTCATTTAGGAGGTAATGACATGGGTAGAGGGAAATCCCTGGACTTGATTATTAGTATTTGGGAGGATCTGGAGCAAATACACGCTCGATGGCCTACAATTACGATTTGTTAGTCAAACATTATACCTCATTTGTCCTGGAGATCAGTGATTCCCCTGGTCACATTGATATGGGTGGTTAAGAAAATAAATGGATATGCAAAACAGAATATAAAAAGCATACAGGGTGTAGTCATAAATCATCCATTTATAACGGTAGATAAAAGACATCTTTTCAGAGCAGACAGGGTCCATTTTACAATAGAAGGGACGGGGTTGTTTATAGAGCAGATATTTTCAGAATTGAGTGGGGTAGTGCTTTTTTTGGGTGGCGGGCCGTGATGCCCCTTAGGCTCGCGGCTGTGGTAGGAGAGCATTGTAGTCAGCTTTTTGGTAGCATACTGTAATGCTCTAATAAGGAGTATCAGGTATGCCTAGTAAGGGCATAATTTGGTGGATTCCAGAGGGTATATATAGTCAATTTATTGTTTGTAATAGTACCAATAGATAAGGTTTTAACCTGGGTCGGTGGAAATGAGACGATCTTCCGCCTTATTGGTTCATGCGGATTTAGCTAGCTGCCCTGCTTTTCACCACCTACTAAAGGTCCATTTCAATATAAATAAAAAATAAAAATAAAAGGTGACCTTTTTCTTCCAAACTTAAGTTGGTGTCCGTGTCTTTATTTATTGTTTATATAAGTCGGGACTTTAATGGGAAGGGTAGGCTGCGTAGGAAGAGTAATCAAGACTGTGCATTTTAATACTTTTTTTTTTACTTTTTACTACAAGTAGTCACTGATTCTCTATTCTTCACTCTCTCACACAGTGCTGGGCTGGGCCAGCAGGGTACCTGGTGGGCCCCACTGCCTGATTGCTCCACCCTTTCCCTAGGAGGTAGGGTCAAGAGCACGCCCCTGTGGTGCAGGAGAGAGGGTTGCAAATGCCTTCACAGGCTGGCTCGATAGTGTAATGCAAGAATCCTAGTACTCCCAACATTTAGAATGTAATGTTGGTCTTTGACCAGTTAATATTGTTAACATTAAAAAAAAATATGTATAGCCTTTGATAAGTGGGTTTTTTATTTTAGTTATAAATATAAATGTAAAGGTGTATAATATGCTGAGTATGCAATATACCTTACACTTCGGTATAGAAGTCTTTTCGGGGTAGTAGTTTCATCGATCAATAGTTTGACAAGGTATTGATCTGGACACAGCACACTGTCCTGTCTTCTAAAATAGGACATTGTCTGTAAATAGATTATAGTGCAGATGTGAGAGTAGGGATCAGCGATGCCAGGTCCTGGCTGTATCCCCGGCCAGTGGAAGGTGCATTGGTGACATGATAGGGTGATGCAGCAATCACATGGTGCCCAGAGGTAGCTCCACCCCCGAATCTAGCAATAAAGACCGCCGATCCCGGCGGGCTTTTCAAGTGAGACAAGTAGAGAAGAAGGAAAGAAGAGAAGCACAGCACAGAGCAGAAGGGGCCTGACCACGAGGAGGAACGGCAGCAGTAGCGATTTGGACGAACCAGGTAAGTGGTTTGTATCACTTTGTGTGCCTCAGCCTTCCCCTTGTGACCATCCCAACAGACCCAGGCCACCATCCCTAACCTTCTATCCCATAAGCTTAGCCCCAGGCCAGTTAGCTAGCCCCAGGTCAGACAGCCAGCCCCAGGCCAGCCAGCCCCAGACCACAGCCAGCCTCAGTCAGCCCAAGGCTGCAGTCAGTCCCAGGCGAGTCAGCTAGCCAAATAGTCCTCAGCCAGCCCCCTAGACATCAGTCAGTACCAGGCCCCCTAGGCCTCAGCCAATCCCAGGCCCCATAGGCCTCGCTAGGTCTGTACCACCTACCCCAGGAATACCCCAGTAAACCACCACTAGCCTAACTCCCATAGTGAGAGTGTGTCTTATTGTTTTGCCTATGTTTGTATGCTTTATTGTGACTGTGTACTGAACCCCCTCTCTCTATCTCTCTGTCCCCTTTGTCGTCTCACTGCTGTGTTGTGTATTTTTTATTCATGGATTGAGCACATGAGATTGTTGACTGGGTTGGTGCGTAAGTGCATATAGAAGTGAAGCAGCAGTTAGGATAGGGACAGCCTAGGTAGGGAGACTGAACTCTTTTTACAAGCATTGGTCAGCAGACAAGGACATTGGAAAACCCCATTAAGTGAGAACTTCCTAGAGTAGCAGAGACCAGTCTGGTTAGGGCTGTTCCCTTGCGGAACTGTCCATCCCGTGTTTCACCCCACCCCCCTACAGCAAAATGAGTGCCAGGCACACTATACAAGGGTCTCCCTCCCCTGTTGTGTTGTGACATACACCCCCCACACACACACACACACAAACCTTTCTGCATGGATGCTGCTTAAGCAAGGGAAAGATGGCCTTGAAGACGACTGGAGAATGGCACTGCGAGTCATTTCCCCAACTTAGGTCCCCATCCATAGTTCCCTTTACATTTTGGCATAAGCCAGCAGTATGGACAATGGAACAGAGAAGAAGCAAGAAGCAAACAACCAGGGCAATGTGACTGGCCCATTCCAGAACACCGCACCCGAACGACCCCCTGCCTGCTTCCCAGCAGGGATGTCCTTGGCTCAGCTGTCAAACTTCAATGGGGTTAATATGATGTTGTCCAATTAGTGAGAGAGAACAGCACGCTTGTACCAGGTAACTGGAGGGCTTAAAGCATACCACGCAGTGCAAGCCCTGGAGGGAGATGTTTGGCGGTAAATGCAATTGGCATCTGAACTAGAATGAACAACCCTGGAGGGTGTCTGGTAGACATCTATGGAACAGTCGTGTCAGTGTTGACAGTACAGACAAGGTTCTTCACCCAGTTACAGCGGGAGGACGAGACCATCCCACAGTTTGCCAACACTTTGCAAGAACTGCAGGTTGAGCTGTGATGGAGGGAGCTCCAGTTCTGTCAGGCCCTGGGTGAACCTGACCAAGTACTGCAACAGCAATTTGCAATGGGCCTCCTGAACGTGACCCTAAGTCAGGTGATGCTGAACAAGGTGAACACAGAGAAGACGCAAACATTCAGGAAGATTATGATGGAAGTCATAGCAAATGTGAAAAAGGAAGAGCAGTCCACTGAGCAGTCCAATAGTTGGGTGATCTGGGAAAAAATGCAGGTGGTGTTGGATGGGCTAAGCGCTGCGGATGTGGTGAAGGTGGAATAGCTTTTGAGGAAAAGGCATCTGGCCTTCTCGCGACACAAAGAGGATTTTGGGTATACCGCCAGCCCCTAAAGCAGACCACGCAGTGCAAACCCTGGAGGGAGATGCTTGGCGGTAAATGCAATTGGCATCTGAACTAGAATGAACAACCCTGGAGGGTGTCTGGTAGACATCTATGGAACAGTCGTGTCAGTGTTGACAGTACAGACGAGGTTCTTCACCCGGCTACAGCGGGACGACGAGACCATCCCACAGTTTGCCAACACCTTGCAAGAACTGCAGGTTGAGCTGTGACGGAGGGAGCTCCAGTTCTGTCAGGCCCTGGGTGAACCTGACCAAGTACTGCAACAGCAATTTGCAATGGGCCTCCTGAACGTGACCCTAAGTCAGGTGATGCTGAACAAGGTTGTGACAAAACGAGTGTGATATGTGAATTATAGCAAATACTTTTTATAGCCTTCTTTTGTTTCCCCAGCTCACCAGACTATAACTGCATTGTCCAATAACATGTGGCTAAGGGGACATTGTAGTTCAGTGTACATATGTATATTGTTTATTGT
The DNA here is from genome assembly GCF_038048845.1 of Mixophyes fleayi. Classification (NCBI taxonomy): domain Eukaryota; kingdom Metazoa; phylum Chordata; class Amphibia; order Anura; family Limnodynastidae; genus Mixophyes; species Mixophyes fleayi. Next base: position 211,229,404 of record NC_134402.1, on the reverse strand, counting down.
ATATTGATAACTTGAAGTAAGGTTGCTATTCATTGTATTTAAAGTAAAGCCAGGGGGATTATGGGTAGGGATCAGGTTGCCATGTGCCTGAGTAGGAAAACTAATTAGTGTCCATTGTTCTCACCAGGCTAGTCAAGACAGGCCATCTAACAGGGGAGGTTCTCTGAAAGGACAGCTCATCTTCACTCCCCTGTCCAACCCCCCCCCCTTTAGTCCAGCACTGACCAATGGTTAAGTAGAATAGACGCAGGGGTTTGCCCAGGGAGGGGAAAGACTGTGGAAATTAGACCTGTGATATATAAGGAACAACTCCAGGGGGGAGGGGTGCTCATGCTTGGATTTCATTCAGGAAGGTGCAAGATGGAGTTTTGAATTGTCGTTTTCTAACTCAAGTCTATATATGCAGCTGAGAGGGATCCATGGGTCATGAAGTCTGGACAGCAGGTGACTATATCTCCTTAAGTTATTGGGGTAAGGGACAGATGATGTGGTAAATCAGCCTGGCATTTATTTACTGTGTGTACATAATATTGTAGTGTGATTTGTATGACAATAAATATACTGTTGTATGTTTATAACTGCATTTTGCCTGAGTGACCATACGAATCCTAGAAGGTACTGGGTAGCACTGGGCCAGATAAACCCGGTATCTTCACATTTTTGGTGGCAAGCAGTGGGGTCACTCAGTCCCAGGTCCTATCTGGGTAGAGCTGCAGGGGAACTGTATCGTGATACATTCCAGGGCTCTGCAAAGCAGTTAGCACTAGAAACCAGTTACCACATTATCCTGAACTTACTCCTAAAGGCTTTAAGGTAGAAAGTGTCACGAAAAGCGTTGTGGGCTTTAGGCGAGGGAAGATGCCGTCTAAGTGCCGATTTGATAAGGGGAAGCGCACCCCGCCAGAGGAGAGCGGAAGATGGAACCGTGTCTCAAAGAGAGGAAATCACAGTGAGGTGATCCCTGGAAGTAAAATGGGTGTGAGCTCTAGGAACAAGAGAGCAGGTCACAGCCCAGTGTTGCAAAAGTTCCCAAAGGAAGGGATGAAGCAGTCCAGTACACCCAGGAGAAAGGCGTACTGGGATGAAGGACTGTGGCAGTGTCTGCAGGATGGGGATATGGATGTGTTGCACCACCCCACCACAATGCAGCACATTTTGGATTATTGGGATGAGGAGTGCCCAAAGATTATTATGTGGGAAGGAGCCAGTCTACAGGAGAAATTGGAGAACCTGTTGGATGTGTTCCTAATGTTGAAAGAGGAGGCAAGTGCCTGTAATTTTCGGGATGAACCAGCATGGGATGATTTTACACATGAAGTTATTTGTATTATGCAGAATCTGGCCAAGGGAGAATCCAGATACAACAATAATCAGCAATACAAACAAGACGTAAAGGGACTATTACAGCACAGGGACATGCCTGATGAATCCCCTGCAAATGTATTAATAGAATCTGTCCCATTAGCAGATTCTACAGATCCACTAGAGACAATGAGTATGGAGGAGCTGATAGTGGAATGCCAGATCCGGGGTGTACCTTACCTGTACTGCACGCACATGGATATCCTGAAACGTTTGTTAAAAGATCAGGAGAATCCCATCAATGCCTTTAGTGTTTATAGAAAATGGATGCTCACTTTAGGTCCCCACATACCTCTCTGGGAACAAATGCAATGTCTGCAACAGAGTTTTGAAGAAGCAGAGGATGAGGTATGGCGGCAAGGATTTACAGACACTGAAATGTGGCAGGATCAGTGTTATCGAGTGAATACTGAAAAATGCCAATTGGAATATATTTTGTCACACTCTAAAAAGATGGCTGCTCAGTCTGTTAATCAGGGGGAGGTCCATCCCAGTGGATTAAATACAGTTGCCCAAGCTACTATCTTGGGGGAGACTGGAGAAGAACTGCTTGGTGAGGATGTTGTACCTCCGACTACTCAGAAAGGATTAGGAGAAATTCTCCCATTTGGTGACTTGGATGGAAAAGAGCTACCAAGTAAGTACCATGTAGCAGCATCTTCTGATAATTTGCCAGTGTTATTGGAACCTGAGACTGTGTCTGAGTTAGAACAGAATTACAGAAAAGATCAGTTATCCATCCCTGTTGTGCCTGAAAAGAATTTGTTTAATGAAGTAACGCAGGTGTGCTCTCCGGGGCAAGTGATGTACAGCTTTACCCAATTGTGACAGAAGAGAATCATAAACTTGCACAACATATGATCTCAGCAGAAATCATGTTTACAGACTGTAGGACAGAATTAATGGGAGAGGATAAAGGAATTGTCATGTCAGAGGCCACTACCATGGGGCCCTGGGAAAATTACACTTATGCCTTCCCCTATGCAGAACTGGCAGATGAGGAGATGTTGACTGAGTGGGTGTCTGAGAGGGCACCAGTACAGGAAGATTCACCAGCCCCACCAGCTTTGATGCATCGCACTCCAGCTCCAAATCTGGGAATCCAGGACCCAATACCAGAGGCCTGCACTGGACCATCCACTTTGTTTTGCTGCCAGGAGGACAAGTCTGTGTCCAATGAGGATTCACACTACCCCGATGCGCCAGAGGCGAGGGAAGTAGTGCAACAGTTGGATGTGGTAGCAGGGGAGGGGAGATGCACACCAACATACTTACAGGGGCACCCACATGTGGTTTGGGAGGGGGACAGAGGATTCCCCATAAGCAAAGAATTAATGGAGCCCCCACGCTTGCCTGCCACTGGGCAGTTGTCTCTTGAGTGTTTGGGGGAGGGGGGATTGGATCTTTGCCAGAAACAAACGGACAAGGTGCCAGAAAGTTTTCCTGCCACTTGGCAGTTTTCCCTCGGATATGTGGGGGAGGGGAGCATGGCCTCCAGAAACAAAGGACAGGCCAAGGGACTATTTTCAGTTGGGCAAGTAAGGGTGGACAAGGCACCCAAGGGATGGTGGACTACAACTCTCCTACCATGGATGTGTGCACAGGAGTGGCCCAGTTTTATTGTTGACTCATCTTATGACACAGGACAGCATAAACCCCCACTCCAGCTGGGTGGGAAGATATGCCTGCAGCCATGGGACCCTGGTGGGAGAAAGATGAACTGTGTACTGCTATCTACCTTACCATCAGACCCAGGAGAAACCACAGCAGGCCAGAAACTTTGGACTTGTAAGAAATGATTACTTGGGGCTAGGGAGCCACTGGGAAACAAGGGCTAAAAAAAGTAGGGGAGGAATGTGACAAAACGAGTGTGATATGTGAATTATAGCAAATACTTTTTATAGCCTTCTTTTGTTTCCCCAGCTCACCAGACTATAACTGCATTGTCCAATAACATGTGGCTAAGGGGACATTGTAGTTCAGTGTACATATGTATATTGTTTATTGTATATTGATAACTTGAAGTAAGGTTGCTATTCATTGTATTTAAAGTAAAGCCAGGGGGATTATGGGTAGGGATCAGGTTGCCATGTGCCTGAGTAGGAAAACTAATTAGTGTCCATTGTTCTCACCAGGCTAGTCAAGACAGGCCATCTAACAGGGGAGGTTCTCTGAAAGGACAGCTCATCTTCACTCCCCTGTCCAACCCCCCCCCCCCTTTAGTCCAGCACTGACCAATGGTTAAGTAGAATAGACGCAGGGGTTTGCCCAGGGAGGGGAAAGACTGTGGAAATTAGACCTGTGATATATAAGGAACAACTCCAGGGGGGAGGGGTGCTCATGCTTGGATTTCATTCAGGAAGGTGCAAGATGGAGTTTTGAATTGTCGTTTTCTAACTCAAGTCTATATATGCAGCTGAGAGGGATCCATGGGTCATGAAGTCTGGACAGCAGGTGACTATATCTCCTTAAGTTATTGGGGTAAGGGACAGATGATGTGGTAAATCAGCCTGGCATTTATTTACTGTGTGTACATAATATTGTAGTGTGATTTGTATGACAATAAATATACTGTTGTATGTTTATAACTGCATTTTGCCTGAGTGACCATACGAATCCTAGAAGGTACTGGGTAGCACTGGGCCAGATAAACCCGGTATCTTCACAAAGGTGAACACAGAGAAGACGCAAACATTCAGGAAGATTATGATGGAAGTCATAGCAAATGTGAAAAAGGAAGAGCAGTCCACTGAGCAGTCCAATAGTTGGGTGATCTGGGAAAAAATGCAGGTGGTGTTGGATGGGCTAAGCGCTGCGGATGTGGTGAAGGTGGAATAGCTTTTGAGGAAAAGGCATCTGGCCTTCTCGCGACACAAAGAGGATTTTGGGTATACCGCCAGCCCCTAAAGCAGACCATGCAGTGCAAACCCTGGAGGGAGATGCTTGGCGGTAAATGCAATTGGCATCTGAACTAGAATGAACAACCCTGGAGGGTGTCTGGTAGACATCTATGGAACAGTCGTGTCAGTGTTGACAGTACAGACGAGGTTCTTCACCCGGCTACAGCGGGACGACGAGACCATCCCACAGTTTGCCAACACCTTGCAAGAACTGCAGGTTGAGCTGCGACGGAGGGACCTCCAGTTCTGTCAAGCCCTGGGTGAAACTGACCAAGTACTTCAACAGCAATTTGCAATGGGTCTCCTCAACGTGGCCCTAAGTCAGGTGATGCTGAACAAGGTGAACACAGACAAGACGCAAACGTTCAGGAAGATTATGACGGAAGTCATAGCAAATGTGAATGAGGAAGAGCAGTCCACCGAGAAGTCGAGCGGTTGGGTGATCTGGGAAAAAAAGCAGGTGGCGTTGGATGGGCTAAGCACTGCGGATGTGGTGAAGGTGGAACAGCTGTTGAGGAAAAGGCATCTGACCTTCTCGCGACACAAAGAGGATTTTGGGTGTACCGCCAGCCTAAAACACAGTGCCGGTAAATTCCTCCTAAGCTCTATCAGGAGGTGAAGAAGTTGAGACATATGTTGGACAGAGGGTAGGAGTCCATGGGCCGTCCCATTGCTTTGTTGTGCAAGAAAGGATGGGTCATTGCACTTCTGTGTGGATTATTGATGCCTCAACAGCTGCACAGTACAGGATGGATACCCATTACCCCTCATTGAGGAGTCCCTGGCTGTCCTCGACCATGCTCAGTATTTCTCCACTTTGGATTTGGCTAGTGGATAGTGGCAAATCCCTGTAGCAGAAAAGGATCCGGAGAAGACAGCATTCATGATGCCCATTGGTCTGTTTGAATTCCTTTGAATACCTATCGAACTCGCCAATGCTTCAGCTACCTTTCAATGGCTAACGGAGCAATGTCTAAGCAACCTTAACTTAGATGCCATCTTCATTTACCTCGACAACATCATTGTGGTTGCCCCGAGCATCTGGTGCACCAAGATCTAGTTTTACAGCAAAAAGAAAAGTTTGGTCTGAGACTGAAGCCGAGGAAGTTTCATCTCCTGACATCCAGCCTAGAGTACGTGGGCCACATTATGTCCAGAGAAGGAGAGAGGCCTACAGCAGGCAAGGTCCCTGCAGTCCAAGACAGGGAAACACCAAACACCATTAGAGAGTTGCGGGCCTTCCTTGAACTAGTGGGCTACTATCGGTGTTTCATCAAGAACTTCACCACCATAGCTGGACCACTACACAAACTACTCAGAGGAGCCACGGTGGAAGTAATGAACCAGACTGTATCATGGAGTTCCGCAGAGGAGGTAGAGTTTAATCAAATTAAAAAGGAATTGGCAAAGGCCCCAGTGCTGGCTTATGCCCACTTTGTGAAACTGTGTGTTCTCTACACCTACAGAAGCCTCTATGGAATGGGGACTCTTCTTACCCAAGTGCAATACGGGAGGGAGAAGGTGATCACTTTTGGCAGCAGAATCTTGTGTGAGTCTGAGTATTGTACCAGTGCGTGTATCTAGAACAGGAGTGTCGCCCAGTCTGGCAAATCGTAGTCTTGTAGGGAGTAGCAAAACAGCTCCCTGTAGAGGTCCACATGCAAGGAGCACATCTGGGTACAAACAAAACATACCACTGACTCCAGAGACAATTCTTCATGCCTGCATTGCAAGCTGTGGTAGAGGAAGAACAGCGTCAGTGATTGGGGGTAGCACACAATGTGGCTAAGGAGCTGATGCAGTCATAGGAGCACCGAGGTGTAGCGTTACTATGGCAGGATCATGCCATTTGGGCCAGAGGGTGCTAGTCTGGATGAAGACGCCAGGCAAGATGAGTGAGCACTGGGAGATGACACCACATGTAGTCTGTGTATATCCAGATGGACAGGAATACATGGTGGTGCATGAAAATGTAAATGACTTATGCTACATAGGAACATGCTGCCACCATGTTTACTTGATGAGCCATACTCAGCGGGACCAACTGTGGAAGGCTGGGCCAACCCACTAGTGGAAATGGAGGACTTCTGGTAAATTCCGTCGCCCACTGAGGATGTACCACTTCCTTCCCCTGTCAAGAATGCTGTCACCCAGGTCGCTCTTCCTGTCCCAGTAGCAGACAGCCTCATTGGCCCCCTGCCCACCACCGAGCTTCCCAGAATTTCCCAGAGGGTGAACTTGGGCTGCCCCAGTAACCAGTATGCAGATTATGAGTGGTAGTGCCCTCTCTTTGTAGGGTCTACAAAGGTTAATGCAGGGGGGAATGTGAAGGCTGGTGGGCAGTGCATTGGTGATGTTGTCAGGCAACTCACCAATCACACGCTGGTTTGTCATGGTATTGATCTGAACTCGGGACACTAAGTGCTGTCCTCTAAAATAGAGCAGATGTGAGAGCCTGTACCAGTGATGCTAGGTCCCGGCTGCATCCCCAGCGGTACATTAGTGACATCATTGGGTAATACAGTAATCACACGTTGCAATAAAGACTGTTGAATCTGGCAGACTTTTAAAGTGAAACTAGTAGAGAAGAAGGAAAGAAGACAGAAGAGAAGCAAGCACAGCCCGGAGCAGAAGGGGCCCAAACACGAAGAGGACCGGTGGCAGCAACAGCAGTAGCGACTTGGAAGAACCAGGTAAGTTGTTTGTAGCATTTTTTTCTGCCTCAGCTTTTCCCTTGTGACTGTCCCCATAGACCTTGGCTGCCATCCCTAGGTTCCTATCCCTTAAGCTCAACCCCAGGCCAGTCAGTTAGCCCTAGGTCAGACAGACAGCCTCAGCTAGCCCCAGGCCAGTCAACCAGCCACAGGCCAGTTAGCCAACTGCAACCAGACCCAAGCTTTAGCCTACCCCAGGCTGCAGTCAGCTCCTGGACAGTCAGTCAGCCGCAGGCCAGTCAGAAAGCTCCCTAGGCCTCAATCAGGCCCCTAGGCCTCAGCTAACCCCAAGCCGTCTCTAGGCCTCAGCCAGCCCCAGGCCCCTTAGGCATCAGCCAATCCCAAGCCTTCTAGGTCTTTCTAGGTCACCGACCTGTATCACCTACTCCAGGAACAACCTAGTGGACCACCCGTAGCCTAACACCCGTAGTGATAGTTTATCTTATTGTTTTGCCTAGTGTTTGTATGCTGTATTGTGACAGTGTACCTCTATCTCTGACTGTCCCCTTTGTTGTATCACTGCTGTGTATCTCTTATTCGCGTGTTCGCAAGTGAGATAGTTGCCAGGTGGTGTGTGTATGTAAAGGGGTAACATACTGTGGGATCTGGTGTGTATTTATGTAAAGTGTTGATATACTGTATTTATATGTGTGTCTGTGTGTTAATACAGGTACCCTGTGTCCGGGCACACTTGCCACACCTTTCTTCCCTTTTTCCAGAAACCCCATATACTACACACCCCTTCCCTGCTTCCAGGCACCCCATCTATCACACTCCATTTTTCCAGCTTCCAGGTACCCCATCTGTCATACTCCATTTTCCCGGCTTCCAGACACCCCATCTACCACACTCCACCTCCCTGCTTCCAGACATCTCCTGCTGTTGTATTTCACCTGCCACCATTCTCCTCTACTAGACCCTAGGCTGACCTACCAGCAGTGCTTTCATAGCTGCAAGGGAGAAGAGGGATGAGAGAAGTGATAGAGAGAGAAAAATAAAGATGATACTACATTTACTTTTAACTAGGTATGACACACACACACATACACATACATATATATTTGCTTTTATTTTTAGGATTAAACTATTGCCTTTCATGTGAAAAATATTTAAATATAGAGAATATATAACTGATATTAAAATATTTTTAACTTAAATGAATAAAAAAAAAAATTATTTTGGTACTTGTAAATTACATATACAACATTGTAGCTTGCCAGTGCTGTGCTACTATTTAAACCTTACACTGCCTGATGTGATGACTTAATTGCTGACTAAAGGCCAGCAGTGGATGGTTTAAAAAAAATGGAAGAATTGGTGCAGCGGTGAGGAGTTAATGTAGTGTCCGTATAATTAAAAAATACCAAAAGAAAAAAAATAATCTTTACTATGTGGGATGACCACTTCCCCTTCAGTGGTGCGCAGACGCACAAACTATTTAATGGGTCTCTACCATTACATTCCTCCAGTGAACCCTTCATAAAACAGTCTGACACTGCTTTCACACTAACTTTGATACACAATCCCAGCAGACTGTGAGCTAAATAAATAAACTGTACAAATGTCTGCATCAAAATTACAATCCAGTACACATTGATTGCCTTTTTCACCCTCTTCACTTTATCGACACACAATTGCAAAAATGTACATCCCCTCATGCTATCAATTCTAAAATGGCAGCTGAGAACAGGAGGCAGGGCTATATATAGAAGATCTTGATCTGAAACATGCGAGTTATGACATTTTCATGGAAATGACATTTTACCTCATTTTTAGATTTCTCTGAATCCGAAGTTCAAAGATGCAGGCTGTGGTAATAAGCACAAGTTTAAGTAAGCAGATTGTGGTAAAAATCACAAGTTCAAATGTGCAGGAGGGGGTAAATAAGCAGCACCTAAATCTGATATACAGTATGTAGAATAAATAGTGCCAAGACAATGGTTAATACAACATGATATTGGGCAGGATTGGAAGCGGAGATGGAATGTGTTATCAGATGAATGATGTTCAGGTAAAGGATCACAGGAACAGTACATAAAATAATTGATGAGGCAGTGAAATACTAATCAGTCATCAATATAATCTGGAAACTCTGGTTTGCCAGTGTTGGTCCTTATTTAGCAGTGCCAGTCTCACCCGTAGCTGTGACTCCTCAATAGACTTGCTAGCATCGCAAAAGTAGAAGATTGATATTTCACTAAGCCTTATATAACGACTTTCCTTTAGCAGGCAGGACACTTTATTCTGTCCGATACCTACCAAAGTAATCTACGCTGTGGGTTTTGACAGTGGCTTGCCTTCTGATCTCTAATCGTGACTCACTGCAGTATCACCAACTCCTCTCTACCCCACACAGAACTCAGGCTCTTTCTTCCTCTTGCACTCAAGTACACCTCTTTTGATGGCTTAGTCACAGAACTTACAATGACGTTTGATACCCAGTGTTGTGATCAACTAACCTCTATGCAAAACACACCCAAATCTCTCTCTCTACTTCACTTTTATCCTGTGCATTCAACTACATATACAATATCTCCATTTGGATGTCCATCCCAACACTACCTAAATCTCATAATATCCAAAGCTCATCAACTTTCCCGCTCTCAGGGTCACCACTCTTCTTCTAGCCTAAATCATTTGCGATGTTGGCTGACCACTTGAGAAAAAAGAGGTGGGAATGCGGGGAGAGTGGACGGAGATAAGATATCGGTTAAGAAGAGTAGGCGTTATGTATTTCGACTTGAGAAGAGTAGGTGTTCACTCTGTCCGTGTAGGGTAAATTGAGAACAATCGTGTCTCAACTCCTTGCTCAAACTTACACCAGCTCAGGGTCATGTTTAAGTCCAAAACAGTTAGCAAAAACAACAATAAAACTGCTCAAAATGCAATTCATTTTTTTTTTTTTAATTTTCACATTTATTTGGATATATATATAAAACATTAAATATTAATACGTTTATGTAAAATAAGCCTCTTTATCTTGCAGACACCTTTGTACTAAAAACCACTGTAAAGTGCTTGATGTGTGCTCATATTTTGGCCCTTTGGGTTAAATCCGTAAATCCTGGAATGCCAGGACACCGGAATTAGTCAGCTTAATATAGCGCCTTCTGCTGCTTGGTGTGTCTGGAGCAAAGATGGCTGTCTTTTCTAGGCCTGTATCACTTGATGAAGACAAAACTGAAGGGAAAATGCCCAAGAAGAAGCAGGAACTGAAGACATTTGCAATAGAGGCCTGGCAGAGCATCACCAGGGATGAAACCCAGCGTCTGGTGATGTCTATGCCTTCCAGACTTCAGGCTGTAATTGACTGCAAAGGATTTGCAGCAAAGTATTACAAAAGTGAAAGTTTGATGTAGGATTGTTTAGTTTGTCCCATTACTTTTGGTTCCTTAAAAAGTGGGAGGCACATATAGAAACCGTTGTAATTCCTACACCGTTCACCTGATTTGGATGTATATACCCTCAAATTAAAGCTGAAAGCACATCTTGTCAGTTTCATTTCAAATCCATTGTGGTGGTGTATAGAGCCCAAAGTATGAGAATTGTGTCGATGTCCCAATATTTATGGACCTGACTATATATATATATATATATATATATATATATATAGGAGAACCCACCTATAGATTCCAGTTATCTGTTCTAACTGCCTTCATGTATGCCGGAATGGCTTTCTCAGTGCATTCCCCATTCATTCCGGCAGCAGGAATGGAGTGCTGAGTGCATTCCCCATCCATTCTGGCAGCCGAAATAGATGGGGAATGCACTCAGCACTCCACTCCGGGTGTGGAATGCACTCAGCCAGCCATTCTGGCTGCTGGAATGGATGTTTATGGTACTGTAAACACCATTCCGGCTGCTCGAATGGATGGGGAATGCACTGCAAAAGCCATTCTGGCAGCCAGAATGGATGTTTAGGGTATTGTAAACACCGTTCCACCCACGGAATGGATGGGGAATGCACTCAGCACTCCATTCCGGGTGTGGAATGCACTCAGCCAGCCATTCCGGCTGCCAGAATGGATGTTTAGGGTATTGTAAACACCATTCTGGCTGCCGGAATGGATGGGAAATGTACTGAGAAAGCCATTCCGGCCATTATTGATTCCACAGATACAAGAGTGTTGTGGAGGAATTGAACTCAGGTTTCTAGTTTTCAAAGGTGCATTCTCGAACCGCTACGCCAATGTTCAAGTGGTCTAAACATGATTGAAATTGCATAGAATGAAATCCTGAGCATCAACTTCTCTCATGAAAAGTTTTTTGATGTTTTGTTAAGGTTAATGTCAATTATTTCACAAGAAACTATTAGAGGCGGAAATCCTTGGTATATGCACTGTTAAACTTTTAAAATGGAAAAGCAACCCTGTATAATAAAAAATAAATTATTTTAAGTTTTTGATTTTGGACTGCAATTTTGCAAAGGGGTTTTGGGGCCAACTTTGGATTTGCACAACTTTCATTTGTGGATTAATTCTAAAAGTGATGGCAAGCAAGTTATTTGGGGCAGCTGCTTCTCTGTGTTGTAGCTGCATACAAATTGAGTTTGCACTTATTATTGGCAACATGAGGGTTGACGTTAAATAAAGTACTACACCTAGACAAACACACACACAATTGTCTGTTTTTCAAACCCGGCAAAGCTGTAATAATAAAATAGGAACAATGAATAATCGCGGATGCAGATGTTACAGCGAACAATTCGCATTCGCGTACTTTGAAATTAGTTTTATGAATTGTGTTGAAAGTTTGCACTTTGTAATAAAGGTATACTGGTGGATTCGATCTTATGACTTATCATTGACAGATGGAATACCTAACCACCACACTATCGTCTACACCAAATGGTACATATGTTCAAGAGCATACATTTTAAATTTACACTTATAAAACCATGATCTTTGCACATCCCAAACATCTAAGTCCATTTTATAAATTTGTTAATTACCCGGAAAAAAAAAATACACTTACCATAGTTTGATTACACTCTGAAAATATTCCAGATATCTTTTCAAACCAAACACACTTGTCCTCTCTCAACGCACCTGTGTGCTCGTAATGCGCCGGCGTACTCACCGGCGGATAATTCTGTAATCTCGGTGGTCTTTAAAAACGTCTTTGTGGAACTTGAACTCATAACCCCAGTGTTGTAAGGCAGAAGTAATAGCCACTTAAGCACCATCCTACCCACAATGTTTTCTTTTGTATGGGCCCAAACAAACCAAGCGCTTCAGCCACAAATGTGGTATTTACTGTAGCTTGGTTTATTAAGCTAGCAATGTCCTTTTTAACATACAGTATACGGGTGGGTGGGTGGCAGGGACAATTATATTTTGCACTATTTTACATTATGGGCTTTGCCCACCTTGGTGTATGTCACGGGCACTAGGAGTTTTACCCAGAATTCACCAGGTGGAATTTCACTTTACCAGAGGTGCGAAGTCTAACACAGTGGCTGGTCTTTGCAGGAACTCCCGCAAGGGAGTATGGTTTTAGCGGCTGCCACTGTGCAGGTCGCGGCCCTCTGGGAAGTGTGGTGAATATATGGAACTGTACAACTGACTAGGAAAGGGATTGTCAATGCTATAAATGCAGAGTCTCTGAACAATGGAAACAATGGTAACACGGTAGACTGATGAGCAGTAATAAAAGGAGGAGAAAGTTCCAAAGTGCATTAGCACACAGGTAGCATACAGCAGACCAATATATGACAACTGAATAAAGTCTATGGAAGGACCAATCAATAATGCAGCAGGAGAGTCAGCGACTCGCAGCTATACTTCAGAGGAACTATAGGCTTTATTCCTAATAACAGGTACCATGCAAAATAGTAGGGTAAGCTGCTCCTGACATATGTTTCCGCTGGTAACTGTAAAGACTTGTGCAGATGCTGGTATAATACTAGATAGCGTGGAGCGGTCTGCGGCTAGCAAGTTGTACCACTGATATGGAGAGAAGACTTGTCTGGGTGCAGGTATGTTATAAGGTAGCGTGAAGTGGTCTGCGACTAGCAAGTTGTACCACTGATATGGAGAGAAGACTTGTCCGGGTGCAGGTATGTTATCAGGTAGCATGAAGTGGTCTGCGGCTAGCAAGTTGTACCACTGATATGGAGAGAAGACTTGTCCGGGTGCAGGTATGTTATAAGGTAGCGTAGAGTGGTCTGCGACTAGCAAGTTGTACCACAATATGGAGAGAAGGCTTGTCCAGGTGCAGGTATGTAACAAGATAGCGTGGAGTGGTCTGCGGCTGACAAGTTGTACCACGATATGGAGAGAAGGCTTGTCCAGGTGCAGGTATGTAACAAGGTAGCGTGGAGTGGTCTGCAGCTGACAAGTTGTACCATGATAGGGAGGGAAGGCTTGTCCAGGCACAGGTATGTTCCACAGCAAACAGAGAGCACGAGTAGAAACCGGAAACACCTCGGAGTCACAAGGGAATGAGAACCAAAGAACAGGCAACGGTAATAGAGTAACAGGTGCCTTAAGTAGTGAGAGGTGATTGATTGACCAATGAGACTATGAGCAAGGTTTTAACAGTTCGTGGTTTCTACACATGCGCAATCCTTGGTCAAGGTGGCGGACGGCCGCGGCGCCGAACAGGCACCGGCAAGAGAGAGAGAGACACATGTCCCAAACCAGAGGCACTAACCGTCCTGTGAGTGACAGTACCCCCCCTTTTAAAGGTGGGCACAGAACACTTGGAACCGGGTTTGCCCGGATATTTGGTATAAAACTTTTTTAGAAGTGCTGAAGCATTAAGGTCATCCGCACGGATCCAAGAGCGCTCCTCCGGACCAAAGCCTTTCCAATACACCAAAAAACGAAGAACTCCTCTAGAAATTTTAGAATCAAGTATGTGAGTATTCTCAAACTCCTCCTCTTGTTGAACTTGAACTGGGCGAGGTGCTGAAGAAGGAACAGAGAATCGGTTGATGATAAGAGGCTTGAGTAATGAAACGTGGAAAGAGTTGGAGATACGAAGGTTCTTAGGCAATAACAGCTTAAAACAAACAGGATTTATCACCAGAATGATTTTATATGGACCAATAAAACGTGGAGCAAACTTCATAGAAGGAACCTTCAGGCGAATATTCTTGGTAGAGAGCCATACACGATCTCCAATTTTGAGTGCTGGAATTGCTCGCCTCTTTTTATCGGCAAAAAATGTATTTCTCGAGGATGCCTTCTTTAGAGAGGATTTAACCTGAGCCCTAATGGATTTAAACTTTTGACATAATACATTAACAGCAGGAACTTGGGTGGGAGGGAGGAAAGGAAATTCTGGGAGAGACGGATGGTGACCGTATACCACAAAGAATGGTGTTTTAGAAGATGATTCATGATACATGTTATTATGGGCAAATTCCACCCATGGAAGTAAGTCTACCCAATTGTCCTGATTGGCTGAAGAAAAAATTCTAATGAAAGTTTCTAGGTCTTGGTTGACTCTCTCGGTCTGTCCATTCGATTGAGGATAGTTGTCACGGGCACTAGGAGTCTTTGCCCAGGATATCACCAGATGATGTTCTTACCAGAGTAATATAGCTGGTACTATGGTCCTCTGGTAGCAGGGTGACAACGGAACAGGAGAATCAGCAGATGGTGAGAGAATGCTCAATGAAAGTCTATGACTAGCAGCAACTGGTAATGGCTTAGATGTATGAACACGAGGAACCAGATGGACAAATAAACGTGAGGAGAGTCAGTGGTCTGCGTACAGCAGGTTGTACCACTGCTATAGTGAGGAGGAATGTCCAGGAGTAGAGAGGAGGTAATGAAAGTCAGTGGTCTGCGTATAGCAAGTTGTACCACTGTCTATAGTGAAGGAATGGGTTCCAGGTGCAAGTAGGTAACGGGGAAGTCAGTGGTCTGCGTACAGCAAGTTGTACCACTGCTTATCTGAGAGGATACTTGAAACTGGTGCCAATGGGAAACAGGAGTCAGTGGTCTGCGTTCAGCAAGTTGTACCACTGCTATATATATGTGAGGAGGGGCACGAGGAGATGAATGGAATACAGAGGATACACGGGGGGCACACGGAACTTGATCCCACGATGATAACCACAATACAATAATAACTGACAAGCGCTGCTTGAAATATACAAAGTCACTATAGAGATCCAGGTAATAGGAAACAAAGTCAATAGTAACAATAGCTTCAGTAGATGGAAGACTCCGGAGATGAACACAAGACAGTCTAGACGGATATGCAATACAATAGCAAAGTCAATGGAAAGTATGCATACCGCGGTTCAGGAGAGCAGGCTGTCAAGGAGAAGTGCAGGGATACCTGAACGGCTGAACGCCGGCAGGAGGAGAGACCACTGGAGGATGGAAGCGGTAATCAGGTTGGTGCAGCGCACGAAAGGTAACCGGTAATCAAAGGAGCAATACTCAGGAAGCAGTAGTAAGTAAAACTGGAAACATGATGAACACGGGAGAGTTGAGGCTGTCTGGTATCCGGCAGTAGTAGCGGAGGCAGCGGAGGGGAGACACGCTGAACACAGGAGAGTAGAGGTGGTCTGGAATCCGTCAGTAGTAGCGAAGGCAGCGGAGGGGAGACACGCTGAACACAGGAGAGTAGAGACGGTCTGGAAGCCTGCAGCAGTCGCAGATAGGAATCAGTGGAGAGCTGACACGATGAACACAGGAGAGTTGAGACGGTCTGGAACCCGGCAGTAGTAACGGAGGCAGCGGAGAGCAGACACTCTGAACACAGGAGAGTTGAGGCGGTCTGGAATCCGCCAGCAGTAGCAGATAGGAATCAGCTGAGTGCAGACACGATGAACACAGGAGAGTTGAGACGGTCTGAGATCCGACAGCAGTAGCAGATAGGAATCAGCTAAGTGCATACACGATGAACACAGGAGAGTTGAAGTGGTCTGGAAACCACAATCGTAGTAGACAGGAATCAGCTGAGGCTGAATACACAAGGAAACACAGGAACACCTTCAGAGGCTCATGGGGAATGAGACTCCAAGATCAGGCAACTAGGTAATGATCACAGGTGGTTTAAATAGGGAGGGTTGCCTGATCATCCAATTAATTAAAAGCAACAGGTACTGAAGGTTTCATAAGGGCTGCACATGCGCAGACCCTCAGATTGGCGGACGGCCACGGTTCCTGAACACAGGAGAAATGGCACTCACAGTCCGGTGAGTGACAGTACCCCCCCTTTTAAAGGTGGGCACAGAACACATGGAACCGGGTTTGTCCGGAAACTTGGAATAAAACTTCTTAAGAAGAGCTGGAGCGTTGAGATCTTCTGCTTTAATCCATGAACGCTCTTCAGGACAAAAGCCCTTCCAATGAACGATGAAACGAAGAACTCCTCGCAAAATTTTTGCATCTAATATGTGAGTAATCTTAAAGTCCTCCTCTTGATGAGCTTGAACTGGCCGAGGTGCTGAAGGAGGGACCGAGAAACGGTTGATGATAAGAGGTTTGAGCAAAGACACATGGAAGGCATTGGAAATACGAAGGTTCTTAGGTAGTAGAAGTTTGAAACAAACTGGATTTATCACTTGAATAATCCTATATGGACCAATAAAACGAGGAGCGAACTTCATAGATAGGACCTTCAAACAAATATTTTTGGTTGATAACCATACACGATCTCCGATATTAAGTGGTGGAATAGCCCGTCTCTTTTTATCTGCAAAAGACTTATATCTGGCAGATGTCTTCTTTAAACAGGTTTTGACCTGAGACCAAATATTTTTGAAGGTCTGACAAACAGTCTCTACAGCAGGAACTTGGGTGGGAGGGAGGGCAGGAAATTCCGGAAAAGACGGATGGTGACCGTAAACCACAAAGAATGGAGTTTTAGAAGATGACTCATGATACATGTTGTTATGAGCGAATTCAGCCCATGGAAGCAAATCTACCCAGTTGTCTTGGTTGGCTGAAGAGAACATCCTTATAAAAGTCTCAAGATCTTTATTGACCCTTTCGGTTTGTCCGTTTGATTGAGGACGGTAGGAGGATGAGAGTGATAATCGGATACCCAAGGTCTTACAAAGGGCCCGCCAGAATCTGGAAACGAATTGCACTTCTCTATCTGAAACAATCTCGGAAGGACATACATGAATACGGAAGATTTTATTGATGAAATAATCAGCCAGAGTAGATGAAGAAGGTAAACCGGTCAAAGGAACGAAATGTGCCATCTTCGAAAATCTATCCACCACTACCCAAATAGTATTGCACTTTTTACTAGGAGGAAGATCAGTAACAAAGTCCATACTAATATGGGTCCACGGCTTGGAAGGAATGGGTAGTGGTTGAAGCAAACCCGCTGGAGTTCTGCGGGGAGTCTTAAACTGGGAACACAATTCACAAGCAGCCACAAAATCTTTGACATCTCTCCTCATAGAAGGCCACCAGTAACATCGAGAAAGAATTTCAAAAGTCTTGCGTTCACCAGAATGTCCAGAAAAACGAAAAGAGTGAAACCACGAAAGGATTTTCTTCCTAAGAGCAGGAGGCACGAGGGTTCTCCCAAATGGTAGCACCTTAGTGGAAGAAGCAGCCAGAGAAACACATTTGGGGTCTAATATAGAGTGGTTAGGACCATCTTCAACGTCTGAGGACGTCACAAAAGCTCGAGATAGGGCGTCTGCTTTTTTATTTTTTGCAGCTGGTTTGAAGGTTATGATTAGTTCAAAACGAGAAAAGAAAAGAGACCATCTTGCTTGACGAGGATTCAAACATTGAGCAGACTGTAAATATGACAAATTTTTATGATCAGTAAAAATTGTCACAGGATGACGAGCTCCCTCCAACAAGTATCTCCATTCCTCTAATGCTACTTTTATAGCCAGCAACTCCTTGTCCCCGATGGTATAATTCTTCTCTGCAGGCAGAAGACCCCGAGAGTAAAAGGCACAAGGATGTAATTTTTGTTGCTCCGATCTTTGGGAGAGAATGGCTCCTAAGCCAACATTAGAGGCATCTACCTCTAGGAAGAAGGGAAGCGTCACATCAGGCTGTCGAAGAACAGGAGCGGAGGAGAAGGACTCTTTGAGAAACTGGAAAGCTTGAAGTGCCTCAGAGGACCATTGTTTAGTATTGGCCCCTTTACGAGTTAGGGCCCCAATAGGAGATGCAATCGAGGAAAAATCTTGAATGAAGCGTCTATAGTAATTGGCAAAACCTAAAAAACGCTGAATTGCACAAAGAGTAGTTGGCTGAGGCCAATGTAATACAGCATTCACCTTTTCTGGATCCATCTGAAGACCAACTCCGGAGACAATATATCCCAGAAATGGAATCTGGGGCAACTCGAATGAACATTTTTCTAACTTGCAGAATAATGAATTTTTTCGGAGTCTGGAAAGGACCTCTGCCACATGTTGATGATGAGAAGGCAGGTCCTGAGAAAAGATTAATATGTCGTCCAGATAGACGACGACACAAACATATAACAAGTCCCGGAAGATCTCATTAATGAAACCCTGGAAAACAGCGGGGGCGTTACATAACCCGAAGGTCATTACTAAATATTCATAATGCCCGTCTCTGGTGTTGAAAGCTGTCTTCCATTCCTCACCGGACCTGATTCGAATTAAATTATAGGCACCACGAAGATCCAACTTGGTAAAGATCCGGGCTCCCTTGATACGATCAAATAACTCAGTAATTAATGGAATGGGATACCGATTTTTGATAGTTATGGCGTTAAGTCCATGGAAATCTATGCAAGGACGTAATGACCCATTCTTTTTTTTTTACGAAGAAAAAACCTGCTCCAGCGGGAGAGGTAGAAGGTCGAATAAATCCTCGCTGGAGATTCTCTTTGATGTACTCAGATGTGGTTTGAGTTTCAGGTAACGAAAGTGGATACACACGACCCCTGGGAGGAGTCTTGCCAGGTTGAAGATCAATCGGACAGTCCCACGAACGATGAGGAGGAAGACGTTCAGACTGAAGTTTATCAAATACATTGGCAAAAGAAGCATACTGAGGAGGAAGTCCCGGTGAACAAGGTGAAATGGAGGATTGCTGTATCTTGAGAGGAACGACTTGAGAGAGGCAACGATGATGACACTCAGACCCCCAAGACGTAACTTGAGGAGTGTGCCAGTCAATCTGGGGAGAATGACGTTGAAGCCATGGAAGGCCTAATAAAATCGGACTGGTAGTAACAGGAAGAATTAAAAATGAAATTTCCTCCTGGTGTAATACACCAATTTGAAGGGTTACTGGAGACGTACTCTGGGTGATGAGACCATTAATAATACGTGATCCATCGATAGCAGTCACAGTAATTGGTATTTTCAAAGTAATCACTGGTAGGGACCATTGATTCACGAGGGATTTAGAAATAAAATTTCCTGCAGCTCCAGAGTCAATAAGTGCTTGGGACATGAAAGATTTGGTAGCAAAGGAAACAGTAACATCAAAAGCACAAACTTTTAATTTCGTAGAACATGGAGAGGACTCCAGGGACCCTAACTTCACCTCTCCAGAACTGGTTAGGGCCTGGCATTTCCCGATTTTTTAGAGCATGAATTGAACATATGAGTAGAATCAGCACAATAGATACAAAGTCTATTTTTTACTCTTCGGTCCCTCTCCTCTGAAGTTAATTTGGAGCGACCTATCTCCATAGGTACTACCGGAGATGAAACTTGGCGAACTTGAGGACTTGAGCGAAGAAGTGCTTTATATGAAGTTGTTTTTTCAGACTCTCTTTCACGAAATCTCATGTCTACACGACGGCAAAGAGAAATCAAATCTTCTAGAGAAGTAGGTAATTCTTGAGTAGTCAGTGCATCTTTAATTTTATCAGAAAGCCCCTGCCAGAAGGCAGCAATTAAAGCCTCAGTGTTCCACTGAAGTTCAGAGGCTAATATCCGAAATTGAATGACGTACTGGGCTACAGTACGAGAACCCTGACGTAGACGGAGGATGCTGGATGCAGCGGAAATAACACGATCAGGTTCATCAAATACACTTCGAAACGTGGAAATAAATTTGGCACTATCTTGTAATAATGGATCATTTCTTTCCCACAGAGGGGAAGCCCATGCAAGAGCTTGTCCGGAAAACAAAGAAATGAGATAGGCCACTCTGGAACGATGAGTAGAGAAATTGTGAGGTTGAAGCTCAAAATGAACTGAGCATTGATTTAGAAAACCCCTGCATGTTTTGGGATCTCCATCATATTTTGAAGGAGTAGGCAGGTGTAGCGTGGAAGCAGTAGACACCAGGGATGGCACTGGGGAAACGGATGAAGGCACAGGAGCATCAACAGTAGCTGTGATATTTTGCGCAGAAGTTCCTTGGGAGGCTAACGCCTGGCAACATTGCAGCAATTGTTGTTGGCGAACATCCTGTTGTTCAATACGGGTAACCAGATACAGCAGCATCTCTTTAGCTGTAGGTTCCGATCCTGGGTCTGTCATGGCCTGATCTTACTGTCACGGGCACTAGGAGTCTTTGCCCAGGATATCACCAGATGATGTTCTTACCAGAGTAATATAGCTGGTACTATGGTCCTCTGGTAGCAGGGTGACAACGGAACAGGAGAATCAGCAGATGGTGAGAGAATGCTCAATGAAAGTGTATGACTAGCAGCAACTGGTAATGACTTAGATGTATGAACACGAGGAACCAGATGGACAAGTAAATGTGAGGAGAGTCAGTGGTCTGCGTACAGCAAGTTGTACCACTGCTATAGTGAGGAGGAATGTCCAGGAGTAGAGAGGAGGTAGTGAAAGTCAGTGGTCTGCGTATAGCAAGTTGTACCACTGTCTATAGTGAAGGAATGGGTTCCAGGTGCAAGTAGGTAACGGGGAAGTCAGTGGTCTGCGTACAGCAAGTTGTACCACTGCTTATGTGAGAGGATACTTGAAACTGGTGCCAATGGGAAACAGGAGTCAGTGGTCTGCGTTCAGCAAGTTGTACCACTGCTATATATATGTGAGGAGGGGCACGAGGAGATGAATGGAATACAGAGGATACACGGGGGGCACACGGAACTTGATCCCACGATGATAACCACAATACAATAATAACTGACAAGCGCTGCTTGAAGTATACAAAGTCACTATAGAGATCCAGGTAATAGGAAACAAAGTCAATAGTAACAATAGCTTCAGTAGATGGAAGACTCCGGAGATAAACACAACACAGTCCAGACGGATATGCAATACAATAGCAAAGTCAATGGAAAGTATGCATACCGCGGTTCAGGAGAGCAGGCTGTCAAGGAGAAGTGCAGGGATACCTGAACGGCTGAACGCCGGCAGGAGGAGAGACCACTGGAGCATGGAAGTGGTAATCAGGTTGGTGCAGCGCACGAAAGGTAACCGGTAATCAAAGGAGCAATACTCAGGAAGCAGTAGTAAGTAAAACTTGAAACATGATGAACACGGGAGAGTTGAGGCTGTCTGGTATCCGGCAGTAGTAGCGGAGGCAATGGAGGGGAGACACGCTGAACACAGGAGAGTAGAGGTGGTCTGGAATCCGTCAGTAGTAGCGAAGGCAGCGGAGGGGAGACACGCTGAACACAGGAGAGTAGAGACGGTCTGGAATCCGGCAGCAGTCGCAGATAGGAATCAGTGGAGAGCTGACACGATGAACACAGGAGAGTTGAGACGGTCTGGAACCCGGCAGTAGTAACGGAGGCAGCGGAGAGCAGACACGCTGAACACAGGAGAGTTGAGGCGGTCTGGAATCCGCCAGCAGTAGCAGATAGGAATCAGCTGAGTGCAGACACGATGAACACAGGAGAGTTGAGACGGTCTGAGATCCGACAGCAGTAGCAGATAGGAATCAGCTAAGTGCATACACGATGAACACAGGAGAGTTGAAGTGGTCTGGAAACCACAATCGTAGTAGACAGGAATCAGCTGGAGCTGAATACACAAGGAAACACAGGAACACCTTCAGAGACTCATGGGGAATGAGACTCCAAGATCAGGCAACTAGGTAATGATCACAGGTGGTTTAAATAGAGAGGGTTGCCTGATCATCCAATTAATTAAAAGCAACAGGTACTGAAGGTTTCATAAGGGCTGCACATGCGCAGACCCTCAGAATGGCGGACGGCCACGGTTCCTGAACACAGGAGAAATGGCACTCACAGTCCGGTGAGTGACAGTACCCCCCCTTTTAAAGGTGGGCACAGAACACATGGAACCGTGTTTGTCCGGAAACTTGGAATAAAACTTCTTAAGAAGAGCTGGAGCGTTGAGATCTTCTGCTTTAATCCATGAACGCTCTTCAGAACCAAAGCCCTTCCAATGAACGATGAAACGAAGAACTCCTCGCAAAATTTTTGCATCTAATATGTGAGTAATCTCAAAGTCCTCCTCTTGATGAGCTTGAACTGGCCGAGGTGCTGAAGGAGGGACCGAGAAACGGTTGATGATAAGAGGTTTGAGCAAAGACACATGGAAGGCATTGGAAATACGAAGGTTCTTAGGTAGTAGAAGTTTGAAACAAACTGGATTTATCACTTGAATAATCCTATATGGACCAATAAAATGAGGAGCGAACTTCATAGATGGGACCTTCAAACGAATATTTTTGGTTGATAACCATACACGATCTCCGATATTAAGTGGTGGAATAGCCCGTCTCTTTTTATCTGCAAAAGACTTATATCTGGCAGATGTCTTCTTTAAACAGGTTTTGACCTGAGACCAAATATTTTTGAAGGTCTGACAAACAGTCTCTACAGCAGGAACTTGGGTGGGAGGGAGTGCAGGAAATTCCGGAAAAGACGGATGGTGACCGTAAACCACAAAGAATGGAGTTTTAGAAGATGATTCATGATACATGTTGTTATGAGCGAATTCAGCCCATGGAAGCAAATCTACCCAGTTGTCTTGGTTGGCTGAAGAGAACATCCTTATAAAAGTCTCAAGATCTTTATTGACCCTTTCGGTTTGTCCGTTTGATTGAGGACGGTAGGAGGATGAGAGTGATAATCGGATACCCTAGGTCTTACAAAGGGCCCGCCAGAATCTGGAAACGAATTGCACTCCTCTATCTGAAACAATCTCGGAAGGACATCCATGAATACGGAAGATTTCTTTGATGAAATAATCAGCCAGAGTAGATGAAGAAGGTAAACCGGTCAAAGGAACGAAATGTGCCATCTTCGAAAATCTATCCACCACTACCCAAATAGTATTACACTTTTTACTAGGAGGAAGATCAGTAACAAAGTCCATACTAATATGGGTCCACGGCTTGGAAGGAATGGGTAGTGGTTGAAGCAAACCCGCTGGAGTTCTGCGGGGAGTCTTAAACTGGGAACACAATTCACAAGCAGCCACAAAATCTTTGACATCTCTCCTCATAGAAGGCCACCAGTTACTTCGAGAAAGAATTTCAAAAGTCTTGCGTTCACCAGAATGTCCAGAAAAACGAGAAGAGTGAAACCACGAAAGGATTTTCTTCCTAAGAGCAGGAGGCACGAGGGTTCTCCCAAATGGTAGCACCTTAGTGGAAGAAGCAGCCAGAGAAACACATTTGGGGTCTAATATAGAGTGGTTAGGACCATCTTCAACGTCT
This sequence comes from Mixophyes fleayi, assembly GCF_038048845.1. Lineage (NCBI taxonomy): Eukaryota > Metazoa > Chordata > Amphibia > Anura > Limnodynastidae > Mixophyes > Mixophyes fleayi. The sequence goes on along the minus strand of NC_134402.1, from coordinate 211,205,893 downwards.
GAGGACGTCACAAAAGCTCGAGATAGGGCGTCTGCTTTTTTATTTTTTGCAGCTGGTTTGAAGGTTATGATTAGTTCAAAACGAGAAAAGAAAAGAGACCATCTTGCTTGACGAGGATTCAAACATTGAGCAGACTGTAAATATGACAAATTTTTATGATCAGTAAAAATTGTCACAGGATGGCGAGCTCCCTCCAACAAATATCTCCATTCCTCTAATGCTACTTTTATAGCCAGCAACTCCTTGTCCCCGATGGTATAAATCTTCTCTGTAGGCAGAAGACCCCGACAGTAAAAGGCACAAGGATGGAATTTTTGTTGCTCCGATCTTTGGGAGAGAATGGCTCCTAAGCCAACATTAGAGGCATCTACCTCTAGGAAGAAGGGAAGCGTCACATCAGGCTGTCGAAGAACAGGAGCGGAGGAGAAGGACTCTTTGAGAAACTGGAAAGCTTGAAGTGCCTCAGAGGACCATTGCTTAGTATTGGCCCCTTTACGAGTTAGGGGCACAATAGGAGATGCAATCGAAGAGAAGTCTTGAATGAAGCGTCTGTAGTAATTGGCAAAACCTAAAAAACGCTGAATTGCACGAAGAGTAGTTGGCTGAGGCCAATGTAACACAGCATTCACCTTTTCTGGATCCATCTGCAGGCCAACTCCGGAGACAATATATCCCAAAAATGGAATCTGGGACAACTCGAATGAACATTTTTCTAATTTGCAGAATAATGAATTTCTCCGGAATCTGGAAAGAACTTCTGCCACATGTTGGTGATGAGAAGGCAGGTCCTGTGAAAAGATCAATATGTCGTCCAGATAAACGACGACACAAATATATAACAAGTCCCGGAAGATCTCATTAATAAAGCCCTGGGAAACAGCGGGGGCATTACATAACCCGAAGGGCATTACTAAGTATTCATAATGCCCGTCTCTGGTGTTGAAAGCTGTCTTCCATTCGTCACCAGACCTGATTCTAATTAAATTGTAGGCACCACGAAGATCCAACTTGGTAAAGATCCGAGCTCCCTTAATCCGATCAAATAGCTCAGTAATAAGTGGAATGGGATACCGATTTTTGATAGTAATTGCGTTAAGTCCACGAAAATCTATGCAGGGGCGTAATAATCCATCCTTCTTTTTTACAAAGAAGAACCCGGCTCCAGCGGGAGAAGTAGAAGGTCGAATAAATCCTTGCTGGAGATTCTCTTGGATGTATTCAGATGTAGCTTGAGTTTCAGGTAACGAAAGTGGATACACACGGCCCCTAGGAGGAGTCTTGCCAGGTAGAAGATCAATCGGACAATCCCATGAACGATGAGGAGGAAGACGTTCAGACTGAGTTTTGTCAAATACATCGGCAAACGAAGCATACTGAGGAGGGAGTCCCGGTGAGGAAGGTGAAATGGAGGATTGCTGTATTTTAAGAGGAACGACTTGGGAGAGGCAATGATGATGACATTCAGCTCCCCAAGACGTAACTTGAGGAGTGCGCCAGTCAATCTGGGGAGAGTGACATTGAAGCCATGGAAGGCCTAAAACAATCGGACTTGTAGTAACAGGAAGAATTAAAAACAAAATTTCTTCTTGGTGTAGTACACCAATCTGAAGGGTTACTGGAGACGTACTCTGGGTGATGAGACCATTGATAATACGTGATCCATCAATAGCAGTCACAGTAATACGTGTCTTCAAGGTAATCACTGGTAGGGACCATTGATTCACGAGGGATTTAGAAATAAAATTTCCCGCAGCTCCAGAATCAATAAGTGCTTGGGACTTAAAGGATTTGGTAGCAAAGGAAACTGTAACATCAAAAGCGCAGACTTTTAATTTCGTAGAACATGAAGAGGACTCCAGGGACCCTAAATTCACCTCTCCAGAACTGGTTAGGGCCTGGCATTTCCCGATTTCTTAGGGCATGAATTGAGCATATGTGTGGAATCAGCACAATAGATACAAAGTCTATTCTTTACTCTTCGGTTCCTCTCCTCAGAGGTTAATTTGCAGCGTCCTATCTCCATAGGTACTACCGGAGATGAAACTTGGCGAACTTGAGGACTTGAGCGGAGAGGTGCTTTAGCTGAAGTTGTTTTTTCAGACTCTCTTTCACGAAATCTCATGTCTACACGATGGCAAAGAGAAATTAAATCTTCTAAAGAAGTAGGTAGTTATTGAGTAGTCAGTGCATCTTTAATTTTATCAGAAAGCCCCTGCCAGAAGGCGGCAATTAACGCTTCAGTGTTCCACTGAAGTTCAGAGGCTAATATCCTAAATTGAATGACGTACTGGCCTACAGTATGAGAACCCTGACGTAGACGGAGGATGCTGGATGCAGCGGAGATGACACGACCTGGTTCATCAAATACACTTCGGAATGTGGAAATAAATTTGGCACTATCCTGTAATAATGGTTAGTTTCTTTCCCACAGAGGGGAAGCCCATGCGAGAGCTTGTCCAGAAAACAATGAAATGAGATAGGCCACTCTGGAACGATGAGTAGAGAAATTTTGAGGTTGGAGCTCAAAATGAACTGAGCATTGATTGAGAAAACCCCTACATGTTTTGGGGTCTCCATCATACTTTGACGTTCCTTGGGAGGCTAACGCCTGGTAACTTTGCAGCAACAGCTGTTGGCGAGCATCCTGTTGCTCCATACGGTAACCAGATGCTGCAGCATCTCGTTAGCTGTAGGTTCCGAATCTGGGTCTGTCATGGCCTGATCTTACTGTCACGGGCACTAGGAGTCTTTACCCAGGTATCACCAGATGATGGACTTACCAGAGCAGTATAGTTGGTAATATGGTACTCTGGTAGCGGGGTGATCACGGAACAGGAGACAGCAGATGGTAAGAGAATGCTCGAGGAAAGTCTTTGACTAGCAGCACTGGTAATAGGTAAATAACTGTACACGAGGAACTGGATGGACAAGGGAACGTGAGGGTAGTCAGTGGTCTGCGGATAGCAAGTTGTACCACTGCTATAGTGAGAAGGAATGCCCAGGAGCAACAAGGAGGTGATGAGAGTCAGCGTTCTGCGTATAGCAAGTTGTACCGCTGTCTGGGTGAAGAAATGGAATCCAGGTGAAGGTATCCGGGGAGTCAGTGGTCTGCGTTAGCAAGTTGTACCACTGCTATGTGGAGGATACTGGGAACTGGTGACACAGGAAACAGGGAACAGTGGTCTGCCTCTGGCAAGTTGTACCACTGAAATATATATGTGAGGAGGAGCACGAGGAGATAAATGCAATGCAGAGTATACACGGGCACACTGAACTTGATCCCACGATGATATGCACAAAATGATAATAACTGAACAGCACTGCACAAATATACACCGTCACAAGATTTATCCAGGCTAAAAGGAATCACAGTCAATGATAGCAATAGTCTCAGTGGATATGCAATACACCAGCACAGTCAATGAGAAGTATGCATACCGTGGTTCAGGAGAGCAGGCTGTCAGTGAGAGGTGCAGGGATACCTGAAAGGCTGGAGGCCGGCAGGATGAGAAGTCCCAGGAGGGTAGAAGCGGTAACCAAGTAGGTGCAGCGCACGGTAGGTAGACCAGCAAGGATGTAAACAATACTCAGGAAGCAGTAGTATATAGAACTGGACACCTGGAGAACACGGGAGAGTTGAGGCGGTCTAGCTGAGATGAAAGCAGCGGAGCGTTGACCCGATGCAGACAGGCGAGTTGACACAAGTGGGAACACTGTAGAAGCACGAGAACAGCGGCTCGACTGGCGGCAGACACGATGAGTACTGGAGAGTTGCGATGAGCAGGACTCTGAAGAAACACGGAGGCAGCGGATAGGAATCAGCTGGTGCAGTCACGATGAAACACGGGAGAGTTGAGGTGAGCAGGATACTGTAGAAGCACGGAGGCAGCGGATAGGAATCAGCTGGTGCAGTCACGATGAAACACGGGAGAGTTGAAGTGAGCAGGATACTGTAGAAGCACGGAGGCAGCGGATAGGAATCAGCTGGTGCAGTCACGATGAAACACGGGAGAGTTGAAGTGAGCAGGATACTGTAGAAGCACGGAGGCAGCGGATAGGAATCAGCTAGTGCAGGCACGATGAAACACGGGAGAGTTGAAGTGAGCAGGATACTGTAGAAGCACGGAGGCAGCGGATAGGAATCAGCTGGTGCAGTCACGATGAACACAGGAGGATTGAAGTGGTCTGGAAACCACAAACGAACAACAGGAATCAGCAGGAGCTGAATACACGAGGAAACACAGGAACACCTTCAGAGGCTCATGGGGAATGAGACTCCAAGATCAGGCCACGAGGTATAGACAACAGGTGCTTTAAATAGGGAGTGTTGCCTGATCAGCCAATTAACTAAAAGGAACAGGTACTGAAGGTTTTGAAAGGGCTGCACATGCGCAGACCCTCAGGATGGTGGACGGCCACGGTTCCTAAACACACGAGAACTCACACATTTAGGATCAAGTATAGGACGATCAAAACAATCTTCAATATCGGAGGAAGAAGCAACCGCCCGAGACAATGCATCCGCTTTTTTATTCTTGGAAGCAGGTTTGAAGGTTATATTTAAATCAAAACGAGAGAAAAAAAAGTGACCATCTTGCTTGTCGAGGGTTCATACATTGAGCTGACTGCAGATACAGAAGATTTTTGTGGTCAGTAAATATAGTCACGGGGTGACGAGCACCCTCCAGCAGGTATCTCCATTCCTCCAAAGCCACTTTAATGGCCAATAGCTCCTTATCCCCAATAGTGTAATTCTTCTCAGCAGGTAATAGACTTTGAAAATAAAAAGCACAAGGATGGAATTCCTTTTGTACCGATCTCTGAGATAGAATGGCACCTAGTCCAACATTAGAGACATCCACCTCCAGGAAGAATGGAAGAGTCACATCAGGTTGCCGAAGAATAGGAGCAGTTGAGAACGCCTTCTTGAGGAACTGAAATGCTTGAAGAGCCTCAGGAGGCCATTGCTTGGTATTAGCACCCTTATGGGTAAGAGCCACTATAGAAGAGACAATGGAAGAAAATCCTTGAATGAAACGTCCATAATAGTTAGCAAATCCTAAAAAGCATTGAATAACTCTGAGTGTAGTTGGCTGGGGCCAATGTAAAACTGCATTCACTTTCAACGGATCCATTTCTAGGCCTACTCCAGACACAATATATCCTACGAAAGGAATCTGGGATAATTCAAAGGAACATTTCTCCAACTTACAAAACAGTAAGTTTCTCCGAAGTCTAGAAAGAACCTCTGCCATGTGCTGTCGATGAGATGAAATATCTTGAGAAAATATCAATATGTCGTCTAGGTGGACAACGACACAAACATATAATGTTTCGGAAATTCTCATTCTCATTCATAAATCCCTGGAAGACAGCTGGGGCGTTACATAACCCAAACGGCATGACAAGATATTCATAGTGTCCATCCCTGGTGTTAAAAGCTGTCTTGCATTCATCTCCGGCCTTAATCCGAATTAAGTTGTAAGCACCATGAAGATCCAGCTTGGTGAATATCCGAGCTCCCTTGATGCGGTCAAAAAGTTCAGTAATTAACGGAATAGGGTAACGATTTTTGATGGTTATGGCATTGAGACCTCGATAATCTATACAAGGCCTTAATGACCCGTCCTTCTTCTTAACGAAAAAGAAACCCGCTCCAGCGGGGGAAATGGACGGCCGAATAAACCCACGATGGAGATTTTCCTTGACATAGTCGGACATCGCTTGAGTTTCTGGTAACGAGAGAGGGTAAACACGACCCCTTGGAGGATTCTTACCAGGTTGTAAGTCTATTAGACAATCCCAAGCCCGATGAGGCGGAAGTCGTTCTGACTGGGCTTTATCAAATACATCAGCAAATGAAGCATACTGTGGAGGAAGACCAGGCAAACAAGGTGCTATAGAGGATTTATTTATTTTCACGGGAACAACTTGAGTCAGACATCTATGATGACAAGCTGGACCCCAGGAAATAACTTGCGGAATGTTCCAATAAATTTGTGGAGAATGGAGTTGAAACCACGGTAGGCCAAGTACAATAGGACTAGTGGTAACAGAGAGAATCAAAAAAGAAATTTGCTCTTGGTGTAAGACCCCGATTTGAAGGGTTAAAGGAATAGAATGTTGAGTAATAACTCCATTGATAATTAGTGAACCATCTATGGCCGTGACAGCAATAGCTGTTTTTAAAGAAGTCACTGGTAAGGACCACTGACACACCCGGGAACTTGAAATAAAGCTTCCAGTGGCTCCAGAGTCCAGAAGTGCTTGAGTAGTAAAAGACCTAGTGGAAGTAGAAATAGTAACAGCAAACGAACAAGTTTTAGAATCCATATGACATGGAGAGAATTCCAGGGACCCCCACATTACCTCTCCAGAACAGGTTAGGGCCTCACGTTTCCCGACTTTTTAGGACGAAAGTTCAGCATATGATTAGGATCAGCACAATAGACACAGAGTTTATTCTTTAATCGTCGTTCCTTCTCCTCTGGAGTCAATCTAGAACGTCCCACCTCCATGGGTTCTATTGGTGGTGAGGAATGACGAAATCGGGATGCCAAGCGGACAGGTATTTTAGAAAAAGACTCCCTTTCAGAATTTCTTTCTCGGAATCTTATGTCCACTCGGTTACACACAGATATCAAAGCGTCCAAAGAAGAAGGTAACTATTGTGAGGCCGGTACATCTTTAATTTTGTCAGCAAGGCCCTGCCAGAAGGCAGCTATCAATGCCTCATTGTTCCATTGGAGTTCAGAGGCAAGTGTGCGGAATTGGATTACATACTGTGCTACTGAACGAGATCCTTGGCGTAATCGAAGAATGCTAGAGGAAGCAGATATAACACGACCAGGTTCATCAAAAATTCTTCGGAAAGTAGAGATAAACATGGCACTATCCTCCAATAGAGGGTCATCTCTTTCCCACAGAGGGGAGGCCCATGCCAGTGCCTGTCCAGAAAACAAAGAAATTAGATATGCCACTTTAGAACGATGAGTAGGGAAATTTTGAGGTTGGAGCTCGAAATGAATAGAGCACTGATTGAGAAAGCCCCTACAAGCTTTCGGGTCTCCATCAAATTTTGAAGGAGTAGGCAGGTGTAGAGCAGAAGCAGTAGACGCCTGGGATGGCACTGGGAGCAAAGAAGACACTGGAGGATTAACAGTAGAAGATACATTTTGCACAGGGTCTCCCCGAGAAACTAGAGACTGGAAACATTGAAGTAATTGTTGCTGACGAACATCTTGTTGTTCAATCCGAGTAAACAGGTGCTGCAACATGTCCTTAGCTGTTGGTTTCCGATCCTGGGTCTGTCATGGCCTGTTCTTACTGTCACGGGCACTAGGAGTTTTACCCAGAATTCACCAGGTGGAATTTCACTTTACCAGAGGCGCGGAGTCTAACACAGTGGCTGGTCTCCTCCAGGAACTCCCACAAGGGAGTATGGTTTTAGCAGCTGCCACTGTGCAGGTCGCGGCCCTCTGGGAAGTGAGGTGAATATACGGAACTGTACAACTAAATAGGAAAGGGATTGTCAATGATATAAATGCAGAGTCTCTGAACAATGGAAACAATGGTAACACGGTAGACTGATGAGCAGTAATAAAAGGAGGAGAAAGTTCTAAAATGCATTAGCACACAGGTAGCATACAGCAGACCAATATATGACAACTGGATAAAGTCTATGGAAGGACCAATCAATAATGCAGCAGGAGAGTCAGCAACACGCAGCTATACTTCAGAGGCACTATATGCTTTAGTCCTAATAACAGGTACCATGCAAAATAGTAGGGTAAGCTGCTCCTGACATATGTTCCCGCTGGTAACTGTAAAGACTTGTGCAGATGCTGGTATAATACTAGATAGCGTGGAGCGGTCTGCGGCTAGCAAGTTGTACCACTGATATGGAAAGAAGACTTGTCCGGTTCAGGTATGTTATAAGGTAGCGTGAAGTGGTCTGCGACTAGCAAGTTGCACCACTGATATGGAGAGAAGACTTGTCCGGGTGCAGGTATGTTACCAGGTAGCATGAAGTGGTCTGCGGCTAGCAAGTTGTACCACTGATATGGAGAGACTTGTCTGGGTGCAGGTATGTTATAAGGTAGCTTGAAGTGGTCTGCGGTTAACAAGTTGTACCACTGATATGGAGAGACGACTTGTCCAGGTGCAGGTATGTTATAAGGTAGCGTGAAGTGGTCTGCGGTTAGCAAGTTGTACCACTGATATGAAGAGACGACTTGTCCAGGTGCAGGTATGTTATCAGGTAGCGTAGAGTGGTCTGCGACTAGCAAGTTGTACCACGATATGGAAAGAAGGCTTGTCCAGGTGCAGGTATGTAACAAGATAGCGTGGAGTGGTCTGCGGCTGACAAGTTGTACCACGATATGGAGAGAAGGCTTGTCCAGGTGCAGGTATGTAACAAGGTAGCGTGGAGTGGTCTGTGGCTGACAAGTTGTACCATCATATGGAGGGAAGGCTTCTCCAGGCACAGGTATGTTCCACAGCAAACAGAGAGCACGAGTAGAAACCGGGAACACCTCGAGTCACAAGGGAATGAGAACCAAAGAACAGGCAACGGTAATAGAGTAACAGGTGCCTAAAGTAGTGAGAGGTGATTGATTGACCAATGAGACTATGAGCAAGGTTTTAACAGTTTGTGGTTTCTGCACATGCGCAATCCTTGATCAAGATGGCGGACGGCTGCGGCGCCGAACAGGCGCCGGCAAGAGAGAGAGAGACCCATGTCCCAAACCAGAGGCACTAACTGACCGGTGAGTGACAGTGTATTTTCTTTTCTAAAATTACATTTTATTACTGTCATTGCTCTCTTCCTACAATGTGTTATACATACCGTATAACATTGAGAATAAAATACAACAATTTGCTTTATTAAATAATTTTACATTGGGGCATCTATCCTTGGGGGCATCTTCTTTTGTAAAATGACTTATAATTACTGCTGCTATCCCTCTTCATGTCACACATACATTGAGAATAAAATAGGATGATTTTCTCAACCCTTTTCACTTTTGGAGTGGGCCTACCTAGGTCTATTGTCTTGTCTAAAATGGCCATCCTATCAATGAGTGATTTGCCTGTATGCTTTAAAGGTGTCCTTTACTCAATTAAAATGCCATGCTATCTGACACTGCTGGGCCACTATGTTTCATAGGTATTGTATCTTTTATTAAATTGCCATGTATTTGTGCCGGATTGGATACAGATCTGTCGACACTAAAATGTTGACATCTGCCTGTCGACAGGTTCAGTGTGTCATCAGGGTTAAAACGTCGACATTGGGACTTTCAACAGTAAAATTGACAGTCAGAGTGTCGACATTCAAATGGCAATGGCAGTGACAGCAGACGGACTCGCCGGCACAATAGTGTCAAATTAAAGTTTTGTATATTAATACATACATAAACAATAAAAATATAGCCTGCCCCCTTCAAACAGGCTAACCCTAGTGTTCCGCTGCTGCTGCTGGCAGACCCACTAGCACAATTACTGTTAAATGAAACACTTGTACGTCAACATAGGGGCTTTCCCATGAACCAGCTCTGACAGCGTGGGAAAGCCCCAATTATAAACCTAGCAGCTGTAATTCTTTCATTACACGGCAGGAGCTATTGCTGTCAATAGCAAGTTTGCGGCATTTGTAAAGGGTTTGTGGATTGTTTTTTTGGTTTTTTTTTTATCAAGCTACAGGACAAGGAGTGTGTGTGTGTGTGTGTGTGTGTGTGTGTGTGTGTGTGTGTGTGTGTGTGTGTGTGTGTGTGTGTGTGTGTGTGTGTGTGTTTGTTTTAATGAACATGGCTTTTCTTTTAGGTGCAAGCTGCTAGATCGAGGGATACCATTTTATTGGGACAAACATGGATTACAGATAAAGGTCATGGATATTGGGGAGTAATAAAGGTTTTTTTATTTTTGTTATTTAAAAAGCCCCAGCAGCCTTGGGTATGCTGGTGCTTGTAGTACTACAAGCCTGGGCTTGCTGGGACCTGTAATGCACCAAGTCAAAATGGTGTGTTTATGATAAAAAATATTTTATTGCCATACACCCACCTCACCAGGGGTTGGGTGCCCATAGGGGGAAAGATCCGCTTTTTTTTATTTGCTGTCTCCCTAGGGAATCCAATTCCGTCCTGAGCAGCGTGGGGTTGGTTGGTATTATGGTAGGGAGACCCCAGTGCTGGTACTAGTAAAATTGGCGGGGGGAGGGGGGGGGAATGGACCCATGCATTTTGTCCCTCCTATTTATCTAGTACCAGCCTAGGCTGGCATTATGGTTAATCTGTTTGGGGACGGGGGCATGCTTTTTTTAATGTATGTTTTAAATTGGTGTATGTTACAGTTATTGTGACTATGGGTCTGCCGGCATTATTGTGCCGGCAAGTCCACCAGCAGCAGTAGCAATACTCTAGGGTTAATCTGTTTGGGTAAAGGAGGCACAGGCTGTGTTTTTATTGGTTTTCTATATGTTAATGTACAAGTGTTTAATTTGACAGTAATTGTGCGCAGAGCAATAAATGGTGTTTGGAGGGGAGGGGAGTAGAGTACACGGCAGCCTAACACTTCAAAAACACCAGGCAAAACCCCAGAGGTGGGACCACCCCCATTGTGATGTGTCTGTTTTGGAATACTTACTTGGGAAATATAGTTGCATTGTATTTGACTGTATTGTGTAACACTGTATAATTTAGCTTGTCTTTATCTGCTAGATAAAGATACACACTGTATTGTGTAATCTGTCACGCTGGCTCTCATACCCCCCCTACATGTGTAATGGCTGCCATATGATTTTGTGTTAACCGGTGAGACTAAAAAATATAATAAAGAGGAGGGGTGGCAGTTTTCTTAAAAGTCTCCAGTGACATTCTACTGAGTTATAGCTCACACAGAAACAGAAGAGGTTCATTGCTGCATTGCTATTTGTTATTGCTGAAGTAGAAATAATAGGTCTGTCCGTATTCTTTTTAATCTGCAGTCACATTGTACTGTACCATAGCTCACCCAGAAATAGGAGAGGTGGCAGTGTTTAGTGCTGAAACAGAAATTCAAATATTAGGGCTGGCAGTGTTTTTAAAAGTCTCCAGTGATATTCTACTGTGCTATAGCTCATGCAGAAACAGGAGGGGTGGCAGTGTCCATGTCACTCTCCAGTCTCCAGTCACCATTGGTAATCGACCACAATTCCGACACCGAGGACACCTACAAATAAAAAACGGAAAAAGGAGTAACATTGTTCTTGTCACTCTCTAGTCTCAGTCATCCCTCTACGTCATGTGCTAAAGCCTATGTACAAGTACACAGTGGTTTTAAGTCAGGGAAACAAAAATGTAAAAAAAAGCTTGTACCTTTTTAAAGAAAAAAACACCTCTCTAATAAAGGTGAAAGTTTACTGTAGAAAAACTGCCAACATGCCATTCTACCCAAATATTAAAAAGAATACCAGCATCATAGCTAGCTCCCTTCTCTCAGCTAGATCCCACCACCTGCAATCTACACTGTCATCATCCTTACCCTCATGAGTCTATACATAATCCTCACACAATACTAATTCAACTCCACTGGAATTTACCATTACAGAAGTCTCTGTACTTTGATGCAATTGCTGGTAATGGCCTTCCCGTGGAATTTGTAGTTCATTTTACAACAGAGTTGTCACGATTTTTGGGCAATTCTTTTACACCAGACCAAATGTCAAAATGTTGTGCTGACTCATCTGCATTACGGTGTCTTGGGAAAGCTAAGCTTTTCCTAGCAGAAGCTGCCAAAGAAACTGAGGGAGGATGAGTCGTCGTGTCATGTACCACTTGAGCTGTCACTTCTCCACTATCCAGGATTACTCTGAAGAATTCTTGAGCGTTAGTCCCAATGCTGCTGCTGCTGGTGGTGGATCTTCAAACCAGAAGTAGACCAAGAAGAAGACTACTAGTAGTTTACAACAATTGACTGTTTAACAATCCTTTGCAAGAGGAAGCAAGCATGAAAGCTGTCACGCAGTCGTAAAGCCGATTACAGACGCTATGGCGACTATGCTAGTATTAGATCTGTGTCCAATATCCACAATTAATGCAGCTGGTTTTAGACAGTTAATTAAGGTCCTGTGTCCCCGTTAGCAAATTACATCACAACACCATTTTACTAGAAAAGCAATTCCTCACCTCTACCAGAAGGTTACATAAAATGTAATTATTGGGCTACAAAATGCCATTCTACCCACTGTACACTTAACCACAAATATGTGGACAAGCGGAACTGGGCAATCTAAAGATTATATGACTGTGACAGCCCACTGGGTTGGTGAATTGCCTTCAGCAGCAGCAGCATCTACCCAGCAATGCCATATTATTCTGAGGCAGGCTACTCTGTGTATCAGTGGCTTCATTAAGAGGCATACCAATGACATCCTGTTTGAAAAACTAAGGAATGTCATTGCAACATGGCTTATCCCGTTTGGACTCTCCTGAGGATATGTAATTTATGATAATGCCACCAATATTGTTAGAGCATTACAACTTGGTGGAAGGAGGTGTTGTTGCTAGCTGCAGTGAACCAAAAGATCCCTGGGATAGTGCCCAAGGGTTCAAGCGGGAACCTGGTTAGGAGAAGATGGAGAGGCCCCAGGCTTCTGGGCCTACCCTAGGCCCAAACACCAGGAAGTGAACCTGTGTGGGAGATTTGGAGGAGAGTCCCAAGGCTTCAGAGCCTAACTTGGGCCCAGCTCTCCCTGAGCTAAATTTACAGAGCAGCTTGGCTGGGGATGAGAGCAAATCATATGTATTTGGACATTGTCCGGAGGAAGCTCAGAGCTCTGTTCCAGTTTCATGTGGAATAACAATTGGCCTGGAAAGGCTTCTGAAGTTAAGGAAACTTTGGATAACATGTCAACATCGGCTGAGGTGGAGGTGCATGCAAACTCACAGCAGAAAAGTCAGTATATGTTTATTCAGTGTAAAGACTTTAAAGGTAAAGTGCTAGTTAACTATGTGCATGAAGAGTGTAAATTAACAGCTTTAAATGCCTGCTACTGTGTCTGCTACTACTACAGTACCTGCCACTACTGTAGCTGTAATGTCTGCAGCTGCTACAACTACAGTGTCTGCTATTAATATAGTGCCTGCTACTACTACAGCTGTAATGGCTGCTACAGCTACAGTGTCTGCCGATACTACAATGACTGCTACTAATATAGTGCCTGCTACTACTACTTCTACAGCTGTAATGTCTGCTACAGCTACAGTGTCTGCTACTAATATAGTTCCTGCCACTGCTATGGCTGCAATGTCTGCCACTACTGTAGCTACAGTATCTGCTGCTGCTGCAGCTACAGTGCCTTTGTGTGAAGACACCTCTGTCCCTGCTGGAGAGGCAGAGGTTAATGCTTTGAGTGTGGAACAGCCCGATTCAGAGGCGAGTGAACTTGATGAATCGGCAGTGAATGAGTGTATACAGGTTCTGGAGTCAGATATTTCTAAGATAATGAAGCAAATTCTGTTTAAAAAGAAAATAAAACACAATGCTTACAGCCGTGACTGCGCTGGGTATGCTTTGGAAATTGACCTCCTGGAGGAAGCCCTGTCCGAGAAGCAACGGCAGTTGCAAGCTCTGCTATCCCCATTACAATCGTCTGCATCGGAGGAGATTATGTCAGAGAGGGAAGAAACCTCTGCATCTATGCCTATGAATGTAACTGTCTCAGGTGTGCAAGACTCAGCGGGTAACCCGCTATATGATCACATCCATGAGCTGGAAGGGAAGCTGCCGTAGGGTCAGGTGAGGCTGCAAGCACTGCAGGGGGAGGTGATGGTTTGCCAGCAGTTAATGTGGCTAGACCAGTTGGCTCCCATTCTGTACCGCTTCCCACTAATTTGGTGTTCTCTGCCCTTGACATCCAAAGTGTGTGCCCAGCTACGTTAATGAACTCCCAGCCTGTTTCAGACTCAAATAAGGAGACAGGTAAGATTGCGGTCAGGTGCGGTAGCTACTAGCCATTATGGTGTGCGCTCGTCTCGGCTCTCTGCGGGGGATATCCTCATGTTTGCTGGGAATGCAGCTCCAGTACCGGTGTCTGTGGCTAGCTTGTCTGTTCCCGCAGATCCTCTATTAGCGTGTGATGATGCAACTATGCAAGGTCTCAATAGAGTCGCTCTAAATGTAATTCAAACACAGGTGATTGACTCCATATATGGCCCGTTGCAGATTCCAATTAGAGCTAAGGATGCTCTACATGTAATAGAGGAGTCTGCAAAGAGAATGCCTGCCATGTTACCAAGTGTTAATAAGGTTAATGATGTATGTCAGAATGTTCAAGCTCCAACTGTGTGCAGCGATGTACTAGGTCAGCAAGTGGTTAAGTCTGCTACAGTCAAAACATCCTCTGATTCAGTAACTCTTAGTGCAGCTTCTGCAGTTCCTATACAGGTGTACTCTGTCCAGATCCCAGCACCAGCACCAGGTGTAATATCTTATGTGGGGATTGTGTCTAGGGCAGCAGTACCTCGGGCTCCTCCAGTGACTACAAGAAGTCAACCACCAAGGAGGAGAAATGTGGTACAATTAAGGTACACAGGCAGTGAAGCTCCAAATAGACCAGACTTTCTTAGCATGTTCTTTTCTAGCTTTGGTTTACTGCAATTGATTTATTTGTCTGCATCCACCCTGTAGGTACGATGGAATATGACATCAGTTTTGTTACATATTACAGGATTCAAGCCTTTTACGTTGGGCAGAGTGTAGGAAAGTTGACCCCTGGTCAAGCTTTAAAGCGTTTGCAATCAACCGTCAGGAGAAGGTTAAAGTGACCATACTAGTGAGGAATGAGTCCCTCACGGCCTTTGATCTTTTATTTTGGTTAAAGAGATATGCGGAACCATTTTCACCACTAGAGAAGGTGCCGGATCCGGCTCATCATGTCTGGGGTGACGGATGGTCCACCACGGTCAAACTGCGGTGTACTGAGGCTGGTACCACGCACATTCCATCAGTGGCTTACATTGGTAGTGAACGCATACAATGCTTCAACCCAGGCAAGCCAAGGATGTGTCAACGCTGTGGGGACTTCAGTCACCTCAGCATGAACTGCCCGGTGCAGAAGTGTGGTCATTGTGGTATGCTGAGTCATGAGTCCCGCACTAGTACAAAAATGTAACCTGTGTGAGAAGGAAGGCCACCCTTTTAGTAGGTGCCTCCATGCTTCCCATAATGTTGTTGATATAGCTGATGCTGATATGTTAAGGGCTGCAGAGCTGATGGAAACTGGAGATACGACACCTCAGGCTGGGTGCTTTATTCAGGGTCCGGTATTCTCTCCTGTGTCAGGCCCTCCCCAGCCAGTTTCTGTCTCGGCCAAATGTCCCAGTTACCAAAACACCCGTTCCAGTGACAAAAGAGCCCTTTGTGACCCAAAGAATGAGAAAAGGGAGGAGGGGGTGTGGCCCAAGAGCTGTAACAATCCTGTCCAGGTTTGCTACTTTCCCTGTCTGCTCTGTTCTCATGTGGATCATATGACTCACCTTCAGGGCAGGTCATTCAAACCTGCTCTATTTAAACTCAGCACTGACACCTGCTCATTGTCAGTGCAACTTGTTTGCTAACCTGACTCCATGGACTCCTGTGTATTCGCTGACCATTGTGCCTTCCTGAACTCTCCTGTTGGATTCCCTGTGGGTGAACCTGCTTCATCAACCTAGTGCTGGTAGCACTACCTTTGGGACTCTGCTGTTTGCAAGTATCTTTTCATTTTACAAGACTTTGTTTATTATGCCAAGTGTGCAGATTCTCATCATTGTGATATACTGAACTGCCATCTCACCTATACTACTGTTAAGAACTTATTTGATACCTTCTGGACTGTTCCGCTGATGCTGCTATTTCTACACTCTGCGGTGATCAGACTCTCACCTTGCATATATGTTGTAGTGCTAATCTCTACTAATTACCGAACCCCTGTGGTATCCTGAAATATCGTTACTCACCATCTCTGTGTACAGAACTTTGCTGGTCTCTATCCTTGTCATGTCTTGTCACAGCTAATCACCATCCATGCTGCATACTGACTACTGCCAAATACAAGACCATTGCCACGCCCTGCCATGACTAACTTACATATTCTGACGTGCACAGAACCCTGCTAGTAGTCAGCCGTGGACAACTTCTGTGCTCAGTGGATGCAATACATATTCTATGTGTTTTATTGATACTTGCATTTATGACCCATATATATATATATATTCCTTGTGATTTGCAGTACTGCTGTGCTTAATGCTTAACCATTGTAATGTTATATATGACATTCTGCTTATCTCTAACATCTCATTACTATTTGCTGCATTGTTTATTATGTGTTGATATGTACTATGCTCATATTCATTGAAGTACATTAAGCAGACCTATTGCCTTGTGTTCTTATTCTCTAAGCATCATATTATCCTGACTCAGCTAAGTCTCGTGCTCAGGCCTTCGTGGGAACCGCCCCCACTAGGCCTGATATTATTACAGTCCGTAACAAGAGCTTGATCTTGTCAAACAATTTTTTTGGTCCTTTCAAGCAAGGAGGAAAAAGAAGGGTGAGGTGGGGATAAATGGAGAACGTGAGCTGGTTTTTAGGCCCAAAATAGTAAGGAGGAAAAAGGCTAGAAAGTCATCCCCATATGAGGTCCCCCTTGTGTACCAGAAACCTAAGGACAAGTCTAAGAGGAGAGATGGTGAGACAGCATCAAAAGAGGTGGAGGTATTGGCAGAAAAGTTTCTTAAGGCAGCACCTGTAAAGTCTACCTTGTCAGTAGAGGATTTAGGTCCTAAGCTCCCTGTCTCCTCAATTTCAGACCATTTAACTGCGTACCCTAGTGAGGCAGAACAACCCATCTCAGAATTGCCTGTCCAGGCCTCCACCCCTACAGCCCCCCCATATGGCTTCCCCTACTATTCTGGATTATAATCCCCAGCCACTTATTCCTCCTGACCCACAGGAAGCTGTTTTGGTTGGTCCGATTCAGGTGGTGCAGCTGCCTGAATTAGGTGTGGTAGAAAGGGCAGTTGCTGTGGATTTACCCTCCCTAGCGACTACTTTTAATGTTGTTGTTGTTTCAGTGGTTAATGAGGTATCCCCAGAAAATGAGGGTGAGGTGATAGTCCTCCTTGATAATGGAGTAATACCTGCAGGTGTTACTATTAAACGGGGAGGCTCCTCGAACGAGGACTCCTGTAAGCAAGCAAGAAAAAAGTGATCTGGCTCCTACTTTATAATTCAGAATGGTAGTTTCCCAACCCATTAGATTTGCCACTATTATTGTGGTGCCTATATTGTCCGAGTGTGCTCGTTATGTGGCCTTTAATTTTTTCAACGCGCTTGAAGTTGACTCTTTATTTTTGCACAGATCTCCATAAAGCGAAGCGGGAGTGGAGATGCAGTCCCTCATTGTGGTCTTTTGCGGCCGAGCTGTACCGTGGGTCCTTTTTGCCGGCATGATAACTCTCCAGCGAGTTATAGAACTACAAATAGGTAAGTGTATGATTCTGGATGTCAACCTAAAGGGGGCACAACCTGAGTTTAATTAATATTTATGGTCTCCAGAATAGGTGGGATACACTTTCTCCAAAAGCCATGACATTGGGAAAGGAGGGGGAATGTATTTTAGTCCAGCGCAGTGGAGAATACTTTCCATGTTGTGCAAGGTGCTGAAACGATTCGAAGTAGTCATCTGTGAACTGAGTTCAGACACTGATAGTTTGAGCAAAGTGATTCCCTTTATTAGACTTCTGGAAAAGCACCTTGAAAAATTGAAGGAGGAGATGAAACAAAGAAATTACGCAAAGTATGTCAGACTTGTAGATGAAGTACTTCACCGTCACCTACTTCGCTTCACCAGGATTGAAGAGTTATCAATTTCTGGAAATCATATCACCACATTTTGGCGACTATGCTTGATCCTAGATTTAAGAGCTATATCTTCTCTTTATTTCCCACTGTCCCAGATCACAAGAGGTGCAATGAGCTCCTGGTGAGCAAGTTGACAGCTGAAGTGGTACCTGACACAACGGCGTCCCCTCCTTCAGTTTCTCAGGCTACTGCTGTTAGGAAAAAACTAAGCTTTTCTGAGGGACCCAAGGATGATGCAGATGATTCTGCAGAGCATTTTGACATTTGGTCTGGTCTAAAAGAATTTCCCCAAAAATGTGACAGCAAGAGGAAGGCCTTTACTGGCATTTAGATCATAATACAGAGACTTCTGTAATGGTGGATCCCAGCCAGGATTAATTAGTATTGAGTGATGATGATGTACACACTGATAGGGGTGAGGATGGTGACAATGTAGATTGCAGGTGCTGGGATCTATTTGAGAGAAGGAAGCTAGCTGATGCTGGAATGCTTATTAATATTTGGGTAAAATGACATGTTGTCAATTTTATGTTTTTCTACAGTAACATTTCACCTTTATTATCTGTTTTTTTCTTTTAAAAGGTAAAACCTTTTTTTTGTACATTTTTGTTTTTGACATTTATGTTACAGGTACTTCTGTAATGGTGATTTCCTGCAGGAGTTGAATTGATATTGTGTTAGAATGAAGTTTGTTTTCAATCATACTTTCAATTGCTTTACTCTCATACGTGTTACCACATACTTTGTTTTTCACTGGGTCCTTCATCTCCAACCCACCCGGGCACTCCGGATTGGTCTTGGTCTGATAAATGCACGCATGCCGGGGGGTCAGCGCTTGTCACCATGTATTAGATGTAGAATTATCACAGTGATCCAAGTAACGGGTGGAGCGATCAAAGGAACCATAACTGATTTAATAAACCATTCACAGTTTCTCTGTACCGTTTTGTGCTCTGGGTGATGGTGATCTTCATCTTCTAAATCTTTGTCTACAGGGGCCGATGACACACCCATTTGTTTTCTCAGCTGTCTTAGCTGTTCTGTAAACTAGACATATTTATCATCCTGCCTCAGGGCCTCCTCTGTATTATTCTTCAGAATCG
This sequence comes from Mixophyes fleayi, assembly GCF_038048845.1. Taxonomy (NCBI): domain Eukaryota; kingdom Metazoa; phylum Chordata; class Amphibia; order Anura; family Limnodynastidae; genus Mixophyes; species Mixophyes fleayi. Next base: position 211,186,909 of record NC_134402.1, on the reverse strand, counting down.
CAGTGTATCTCTCGTGTACAAGCTCTCTTAAATCCAGGATCTCATTCGGTGGGTCATGTTTTAATTTAAGTACGGTTTACTCAACAGTATCTATATATTGGTTTAAATCTCTGTTCAATTCAGCGTATTTCAACATGACGGGTTCTATGCTGCCCACATGTTTCGTGTCACAGTCTGTCTGAAGCAGATGTAATGCCACTCCAGTTGTAATATCCATTCCTGTGTTTAAATAACTTTGGCATTTCTTTAGGGATGAAAGAGAGGTATCCAGAGAGGAGAAGGAGATTAAAGATGCAGCATTAGCAGACATGGTTTAATAATGTAGAGTACATTGACAGCACTATTGGGCTTAAGGCAGCTAAGCTAATGGTAGCTTGTTTTGTGGGGGCCCAAACAAACCAAGCACTTCAGCCACAAAAGTGGCACTCCTTGTTGCTGGAGAGCTTGCTTTGTTAAAATGCATATCCCCTTTTCAATATCTTACATAAGGTTGGTGGGAGGGCCCAAGGACAATTCCACCTTGCATCACTTTTTTTTTCTGCCACTGCTGTGTGGCAATGTTTCCTAGATGTGCTATGAACTGTTGTGTGTTTGTGTCGTTGCTCTGCGCTTAGCATCCAGCGAGGTTGCTGCAGTCGAAAGTGGATGAAAATAATATTGTGACCTGTGAGGTGATCAAAATTGACTGCAAATGACTGAAAATTAGTGTTATTGAGGTTAATAATAATGTAGGAACAAAAAAAAAATAGCAAATTATGTGATTTTTGCATATTTTAGCTATTTTTCTAAAAAATACAGATCCAAAACCAAAACACGTGAGGGCGGTTTTGCCAAAAACAATACACAAACTTAATCCAGATCCAAAACCAAAACACAAGGGTCAGTGAACATCTCTAGTAAGAAGAAGAAGTTTCATTATGAGTACCGTATTTCCCCAAGTATAAGACGCACCCATGTATAAGACGCACCTTAATTTTGGGTCCCAAAATGAAAAAAAAGATGTATTACATAAAGTTATTGAACTCAAGTTTTATTTATCATAAATGCAATGTGCAGCAGGAGGAATCAAAAGGCTCTTTCTAATTTTTGTCACAGAGCACACTATGGAGGAGCCTGCAATTTGTCACAGAGCACACTATGGAGGAGCCTGCAATTTGTCACAGAGCACACTGTAGCTTGTAATTTGTGATTCACTAGAGCAGCTTACACATTCACACCTAAATGAGGCAGTGAGGCAATAAGGCAATGAGGCAATGAACGCTACTGCACAGTCTTGCTGACAAGAGACAAGTCACGTAGACACGCCCCAAGCGTGTCTACGTGACTTGTCTAATGTCAACAAGACTGTGCAGCTTTTGTAGGGGAAACACGGAGGAATCTGCAGCGGCGATCATCGGAACTGTCAGTCATGTGACTGACATCGCCGACACTGTGGAAGGCGCCTGCAGGACCTGAAGGTCCTTTTGTAACGGCTGACACGCTGAACACCGCTGGGCTGCTAGAGCTGTTGGAGCTGATTAGCGGGGATTCCTCACACCGGATGCCGACTTCTTCAATCAGGTAAGTGGAACTTGCATTGTATAAGACGCACCTTTTTTTTAGACCCAAAATTTGGGGTAAAAAGGTGCGTCTTATACATGGGGAAATACGGTATATGTACTGGAATAGTGATATATAGATCTATAGTGCAATTAGGATTAAGATGGAGATCATTCAGTCAACATGTGAATTGTAATGAATTCTGCGTTACATACACACACACATACACGCAGGCATATATACATATATAGCAAGAAATTAATAATATATTGGGCCTTATTCATTAAGGAACTTAGGCAAAAATTTGAGTCTTACATGAAGAGGATTCTTATTTCAGTTTCCTGGACAAAACCATGTTACATTGCAAGGGGTGCAAATTAGTTTATTATTTAGCACTTAAATACTGGCTGTTTTTCCATGTAGCATACAAATATCACCTTTACATTTCAGTGTACATATAAGCTATCAAGTATTTGTGTGCTACTTGAAAAAACAGCCAGTATTTAACTTAAGTGCAAAATAACAAACTAATTTGCACCACTTGCATTTTAACATGGTTTTGTCCAGAAAACTACTCAATTTCTTGCCTAAGTTCCTTAATGACAAATATTTTATGCACCATGTGTGTAAGATTGTTATTGAAAATATATTATTACATTATTGTACAAGTAAATATTGTATTTCATACATATATATCTGTGTTGTGATTATGAATTTATAATGTATTGATACAGTTGATTTCAGGGATAAGTCCCTCTAGCTACTCCCTGATATAATATCTTATCATATATTCAAATAGTCAGACAATATATAACCTCTATTTTGTCAGGAAAACCTATCCTAACTACCTTTACCAGTCACAAACTGCACTTTGCGCACTCGTGACTTGGAAGTGTTTACGGTATGGGGTTACACACGATCCCAGCACTCAATCTTCTTCTCACCTATTGCACAGGCTACAGATTTGCTAAATCGCCCCCAAACAGCATTCACACACCCACACCCACTTTGGTCTTGCCACCACCTATTGAATAAGGGCAATAGGACCCCAATATCCTGTCCCACACTGGCACACAATGAGCACTCCTTGTTACACACAGTTAGCAAGGCACACACCAGCAATCAAAAGGTTAATCCTTAACCCCTCAAGGCTCTATGACACAAATGTACATGCAGGCACACACTAGGCTTGGTATACAAATGTATTTACAATTCACACCTCAGCAATGAAAGGTTTAGCATGGTCAAGCAATTTGTCTCTTCTACATAGGCAATTAATTTGTTTAGAGCAATGAGGAAATGAACTATTACATTTTTAGATTTAATATACAAAATGTACAATGCTTACACGTTATTAAAAACAACTAAAATGACATGACATACATAACAAGCAAAACCGTTTAAAATAAAGGGATTAAATTAAGAGTATAAATTACAGATAAGTGGTATATTCTGACCAAGGGAAATTGGCGTGAAGATGGACAGCTTATCAATAACGATTGATTTCCCAAAAGACTTACAGTTTGCCCCTTCACAACACAGGTTTTTTAAGCAAAATGAAATGGAAGGCATTCACAGGGGCAGTGTTGATGCTAATAGGGTGGCAGGAATGTCCCTTGGGTGTCACTATAGTTTGCTCAAAAATATTCCAAAGGTAATACCTTTGGGATATATATGTGAAGAGTTACCAAAGGTAACTACCGGAGACATAACTCTCCCTTCAATAAACCAGTCATAATTTCCCACACATTTAAATACCAAACATGATGGAAATATAACAATGTGACATACCTTTCCCAAAGACATGTGATGATGGCTGTTCTCGGGTACCACTAGTAAGTATAATTCACAACCCAGGTGTGGGTTTTTCCCCTCAGTATGGAGTGGCACACAGATTTCCCAAAATATGAAATACAAAGACATTTCCTTTGAAGTTCATATTTCTATATACCTGTATAGGCAGCCTTCAAATGCTGCCTTTGTCTGCAAGCATGTCAAGCTGTGAACGTCTCCAAAAAGTCTATTCAGGTGTCCAAAAGCCAACTGTCAGGGTATAGCTCACTGCAGGGGCCTTTGAAGCTGCCACAAGTGACACTGCTATCTTCTAACACTGGGATGTGCAGAGCTACCAAGTAAACATACAACAGTCCTTCTGACTTTACATTTTACACCATAGTAGCTCAAATTATCAATGGATTCAGTTAATATATCAAATAAACACTGCATTTATGATTTAGGCAATATTCCCCACAATTATGTGATGGGTTAACCCTTATAACTGTAAGTTCTCTATGTTCATGACAGTAGATATTATATATAGATATCTGTGTGATACAGTAAATTAGGTTTAAAGGACTGAAGTAGGTGTGTCATAAGAGGGAAATTGTAAATGCATATGGTAATGTAACAAGCGTATCCAGAAATAGAATAAGAAGATATCATGTGCAATTATGGAGTAAACATGGGTTCTTTTACATGCTGTCAGTCTAAAATACATGTAGCAGTCAGTGTGACTCAGTTGTATAATATCACAGTAAACTGTATAGAGGGTAAGTAGGTAGTGGGGCATGGCCAGATCAAATTTAGTGCTTTTCGCTATTTAAGTATATAAGTTCCCAGGACTTCCGGTAGGTGGAGCACTCTGAATGGCCATATTTTACAAGCTCTCTGGATAGGGGGAAATGTTTTATATACATCAAGATATCCAGCCTCAAGGTATATTAAAAGCAACTGGATAATTATTTTTTTTTAATAGTATGAGGCACCTTCTGAGTTAAATATTTCCCCAAATCCACAACGTTAATCACTGGAATCCAGCCATTGACAGTAATGGTGCTTATGATCTCCAGGAACTTGGACCTGGAGTGATACTGGAGACTTTAATGTTGTTCAGCATTTTTTTATTACCCCCATATTCACAAGATTTACATACTAACCTTGAGGGCAATCTTTGATTGCACTGAACAACCATATCAAACTTAAACTCAGTAACTGAAATTAAAGCACGTCAAAAAGTCGGCCAAAAAAAGAAGGCGTTGCCATTATCTTGGATTCAATACCAGCACTGATAACACCTACAGTGAAGGTCTATTTATATGCTAGGGGGTTTACCATGACGGCGTCGAAAATTCTCCTTGCATATAAATAGACTTTGAGTCTGTGAATATTTAATTCTGTGCGGTTGATTCTCCATAGAGGATCATAGTTAACATCGTCCTGTTTATGGGTTTTTAATTTTGCCAAGCTGAATCCTACGGCTTATTTGAGCTTCCTGAAAGAATAAAAGAAGATTTTTTTTTTTAATACAATCAATTTTGAAGGTTTTTTTTATAATGGACAACTCCAGGACCTTGGATGTTATTTTTTTTTTTGAACAGCTGCAGGACCTGGGAATATTATGTTTTTTTTATGGACTAAAGCATTATGGATTAAAAGCTTACAAGATTGGATCCATTACAGATGAAGACAGCAGATGGTAAGTACATGTGGGATTTAATTATTTTTAATAAAAATATGTGGTTTAAATGAGGTGTCTGATTTATTTACACTTTAGTTTAGGGTTTTTTATTTTTATTAAACTAATGTGGTTTCAAACAGGGGTGTGTTTTATTTAAAGTTTACTTTGTGGGACTACATGGCTCACCTCGCCCTGGTTGTCAGGACATTCTGGCACCTGTGGTTCTCCAAGTGCCATTATGCCCTGGCTACCATGGGTATGCTGGTGCTTATAGTTATACAAGCACCAGCATGTGCAGAATAATGGCAGCCTGGGCTGGCTGAGACTTGTAGAAATAGTGTTTTATACATTAATTTTCTTTCTCTCACACTCAATTGCTCCACACTCACAGACTAAGGGAATGGGGAGAGCCCTAGTGCTTTCAGCATGGGGCTGATTGTCCTTAGAGGGAGTGCCTGCACATTTTCTTTTTTTCACTCCATAGGAAATTCAGTGGTGTGCTGAACAAACTGGTGCTGGTTTGTCATTATGACAGGGGGACCGCTTGCTGTGTGCACTCCTGCTATAATGCCACCAGCCCTGACTGGCTTGCCTAGTGCTGGTTTTCATGAAGTTTGGGAACCCACACTTTACCCCTCCCCCCTTTTGCGACTATAAGCACTAGGCTGGCAACACAAAGGTTAATATCATTAGTAGGTGAAATACCCCACGCATTTTTCTTAAAATTCTTTGGTTTTACACAGTATAGAGCCTATGGGTATGGTGGCTGTAATGCCTCTGAATCCTCAGACTAGTGCAGTTGCTGACAATTACATACGTACCTGCAGTATCCTGTGTAGTAGGGCTGAACAGAGCAGCCCTGCACCTGAATTCAACAGGGCACAGATCTTGAGATCTGTGCCTTGATGAATTTGGGCAAACGGAAAGCCTAAATATGTGCGTGTAATACAGAGCGCACGTTGCGCTGGGAATGCGTGTCATGAGGAATCAGGTCCCTGATGTGTGGAGATTCTCTCTGAAGTTCCCATGATGTGGATAAGCTTACTTGACTTCAAGTAAAACAGATATGTATGTATGCAAAATCAATATTGTTGAAGAAATGGAGACTTTCCACCGATCCTCTATCAATTCTCAAAGATTTGAACAGAAAAAACATTATTGAAGACTTTAATCAGAGTGCAGTAGAAGAACGGGCATTTACCAAATGATACACCGATTGGCCACAACATTAAAACCACCTGCTTAATATTGTGCATGTACCCCTCGTGCTGCCAAAACAGCTCTGACTTAGACTCTACATGGAACCCCCAACCCCTAATATAGACTTATATAAGGAAATAAAGTAACTCCTTATTAAGGAAACCAAAAAATATTCGGACATGAAAACACTCAACAAGAACATAGAAATTAAACATATCCTACGTCTACAAAAATGGCCAACAATGAACTAGAAAGTTGTTCCATAAACCTAATAAAATTACTAGTCCAACAACACAGTGTAGCACTAGAAGAACTGTAAGTAGAAATTAAGCTACAAAAAGCATTAATTAACAAACTAGAAATGACAGACCCCCAAAACAATGCAATGGAGAACCTAAACAAAAGACTAAACACACTCAGCAAAAATATATTAGAAACCAAAAAGAAAAAAACAGTCAGGGACATGGAAGATATTAAAATAGGCCTACACCTAATATTTTTTTGCTGATAAAGTGTACCACGCCAGATATTCCCCAGACACCCCTATAGCTGAAATACACCACAATACTAGACCAAACCACTGAATCATACCATTGCTCCAAGTACCAAATACACACATGAATTACCAATCCAAACCTACCTACATAAACTTAGATCATACCCTACTCACACTTACTTAAGGCACCTCTATGAACAACACCCCCCAAATGGCCTCCCATTTTTAAAACATCCGTGATGATACCGGGCTTAATGTATTGCTTTGTGCCGCACAGTTGGCCTACCTGGTACCTATCCAAGGTTATAAATCACCAAGGTAAATATCCAAAATAAAATAAATAGATTTATTTAACAAAATGGTAGCACCAAACAGCAATACTAATATTTTAATAATAATCTGCAACAAATAGCACTGCAGTCTGGCACAGACAATAAACAGGGTACAATCAAACACCTCACCAGTATACTAGTCACTCTCAGGGGTTGCTGTCCATCCAAGCTTCTCCTGGGACTCAGATCCTCTCCCCTTTAAGGCTACCAGCAAGGCAGCGGTCCTGAGTCACTGTCACTCTGCTTTTGGCAGACACATAGCTCCCCAAGACCTAGAGAGAGTAAATCAGGATAAATGCAATACTCCAGAGACAGATTGTCCCTTCACTGTCTCCTGGCAGAGACCTAGATCTCAATGCCAGTCTGACTACAGTTATTACTCGAGTAAGGATGCCAATTTGCTGTTCTCTGGAGCTCATTTTTAAAGGCAGAAATGACTTTCTCAGGAGTTTCAGGACCTTTGTGTTTACCTTTTTAAAGATAGCAGATGATTTGCTCTTGATACAGGGACAGGAATTGTTCTATGGCTACACAGCAAATTTTTTTTAAACAGGAGTGATCACAATCCATACACATTGAGCCTGATTCATTAAGGAAAATAAAGCAAAAAAAATGAGTAACTTTGCACCTTGGCAAAACCATGTGGAATTGGAGGGGGGGCTAAATTTTAAATGTGGGGACAGATTTATAGTTGGGGAATGGCATGTCCTAGATCAACTTTAAATTTCAGTGTGTGCTACATGAAAAAACACAGTATTTAACTTATGTGCAAAATAATAAACTAATATGCACCTGTGACTGGATCACTTATAAATAACTTATGGTATAAATGTATTTAAAGAAAATAGTGCAGGGTCGCTTATTTATATCATTGCAAATGTCCTTATTTTTGATATTGTGTGCATTTTGGTAAAGGAAATATCTTTATTTCTGAGACCAGGGGAGGAAATTTGTTTTTGTTTTAACTTTGCTAGAAGAAATGCATTATTTCTGAGGTATTTATCTCATTGCATAAGCATTTGTTGAGGAAGTCTTTTCTATATTTTGATGTAGAGAAATGACTTGTTTGGGTTTTTGTTTTGTTTTCTTTGGGAATTCTCAAGTGGAGGAAATGTGTATTCTGCAACTGTCTGAAGAAAGGACCGATGTTAATTTCATGTGAATTAGACCTTTTGATGTGTGAGGGTCTAACACCTGGCAGGACAGGAAGGTTTAATTAGACTTGCTGTTAGATTTCCTTTGTGTCTAAAACAAGATGCAGGAAATCACAGCAAGTTTTAGGATATCACAGATAAGTGTACATATTGTTAGCTTTGCATTACATGTAAATCCATGTTTAGGTAAACATATTGCATATTATACTAAAAATAACTCAAACCTCAGGGGGCTGGCTTACCCTGTGAGGCTGTGTCCAAAACTGTATGAAAAAGCACTGGGTGTATTGAAAATTGTTCTTCTTGTTCCATCTGACCTCCTCACTGGCCCTCCAACCAGTGTGAGCAAATAAACATCACTTGCTTCAAAGACCTGCTTGAAAACTTCTCTATCCCTGTGACCTACAGAATAGACCCAACTCTAATCCATTCCTGGCTGTTCTGAGGTTTGGACCCAGCTTTCTGGTACCACCGCTCTGCCCGCTACCCAGCAGCTCTGGTCAGTGTGATCGGCCAGGGGGGATCCATCCACAGCAACCCTGATCCATAGGAAGAGGTCTGGAGTTCCAGTTCTGTACAACAGTAATGGGGTACACTAGCAGCGTCAGTTACCGACAAGAAACCAGGTACTGGATGCCGGTAAGGAGTCCAGTGGTGGCAGCATTTGTAAGCCCCTCCTACTGCGGTTAGAGGGCGCATTTGGAATAACGAATGGGAAAGGTGGTGAAGTGAGCCCAGCTGGATCCCAGCAACAATAGACAGGGTGGCATAGGCAGTCCACTCTCACAGCAACCTTTGCAATGTAACATGGTTTTGTTCAGGAAAACTTACTAATTTTCTTTGCCTTACTTTTCTTAATGAATCGGGCCAATTACATTTAAATACACAATCACCAGTCCTCTGTAATTAAACATAGAGCTCTATCTGTGGACTTTTTCCCTATCTTAGCAAATGTGACCTCCCTGGTGTAATGTACATTCATACAGGAATGATGGACAATAATCCTTTTGCCTAGGCTGAAACAATGGACTAGTCTGCATGTATACAAAAGATAGTAAAACCATGCTGCCAGATATTTTATCTACTTAAAAATACAATATATATACAAGTTTAAATATGATTAACAAATATGGGAACCAGAGAACTAGAAAAAGTATATGGGCGTGATTCATCTAGCTATGGAACTTATCTTTTCACATTGTAAGTTGCATAGAGTACTTTAAATAAAACCGGCAGATACGCAATCCAAATGAACAACGCAAAGTCGAAAAACACACCCACCTGTGGTCCTTTAGGCAACGGCAAACAATAAGCACCGGATCTTAAGCAATTGACTCAGTTCACAGTTCCTCTACGTTCACTTCCGCTACGTTAATCTAAGCAATGTATTCATCACGGCCAATGTGGGAGGTTCGACGAGTTTGTTTACACATATAAAAACACAATTAATTTATACAAGAAAGTTGTAACCTAATTATTCTATTAAAATAATTGTATTGTTATCCAATAAGCATTGTCTAAGCAATTTCTTGTGTTTCCAAAGCACAAACAATTTATTTAGCAGAAGTCAAAAGTTTTAGCAGTTCAATACATAAATATAATACAGTACAGCCGATACCAAATACATACATACCGCCGCACCCTTCGCTGCGCTCCGCTGGTAGCAGCTACAGTACTTCACTCCAGAAGACTGTGGTCAGAGATGACTGCAGCTGGTCCCAGCAAAGCTGTATTCTATATACTCAGTGTTACAGAGAAAACAATACAGATTATGTGGCTTGCTTCTATCGGTCCAGGCTTCAGGAGGGTCCAGTGTAATGCAGGTCATAGGCCAGTTCAAACAACCCCCTCCAAGGGGGAGGGTCAATATTCCAGATGATTCTTCCACCCAGAAACCAGTTTAAGCTAGTCTATTCACAATACACAGTCAGTGACATTTTAAACATTTATTCCCTAACATCGCTAGCTAGAGTATGCAATGTGCGATCCCTTCGGCGAATGAACCGGACAACTGCGGTAACATAGGGGATTAAAATCATACTAAACATGACATGTTTCCTGTAACCTGAACCTTAAATATCACTAAAGTGTATATATAACCTTAATATATATATAACTTTAAACTAAATACCATCTGCTCATGAATCAGTGTGGAATGGAACCATTATATATATGAAACATATAAATAAATAAATGAGAAAGTGCGAGTGTATGTGTGCGTATTTTATCGTGCGATCGCGCTGTGCAACGTGTTATGTGGCGTACTGATCGCAATCGCACGGTAAAACAATATTAACCAATATACTTTCGTTCATCCAATTATATGACTTTGACAGTTCCAGCCTTTGATAGTACAATAAACTATCACCTTAAAGATTTTATATGCAGGATCTCAGTATCAGTTTCATTGCTCTGTAATGTAAGTCCCCCTTGGTGTATGACCACGCTGTGTGTATATCCCAGACAGGTTACCATAAGAGAGAGTCTTAATCCTAGAAACAATTTTTACTTTTACTATAGACCGTATACCTCTGGAGCTTGGAGATACCCTTTTCTATGCCCTTCAAGGGTTCAATAAAACATGTAATGCATTATTTGGAATGGTACAGGGAACGATAGAACATGTATCAACAATATAGAATATTCTACTACAGTTCTTCATGTCTAACAGGTTCATCCGTCCAACGCATGTCTTTAAGCTCAGACAACATTTAAACACTTCATGTTCACCAATAACGTCATCAACCTTGAGTTAAAATATACATTCCAATAATATCAACATTTCCTTTCTTCAAAACTTGTGGGGCGGGCTATTGTTTGTTTGTTTTTCCCAATCTTCCAATACTCAAGTTTCTTTGTACGTGAAACAGTGATCGGTTTGCCAAATATTGGGAGACTCCAAACTACGGGACTTAGCTGTCTTACCTTTCCCCTAGTGACCTCCCACCCCATAATTCGGGTACCTCAGGAATATTTAGTGGAAAGACAACTAGTCCTACTTGATATAGTCTCTGAGGCACTTGAGAGCACACCCAGCACTGTTTGGTCTACAACCTTACCCACCCAAGAATGATAATCATTTTTAAGGATGTCTGCTCAAGTCCGAATGTTACTGGACTGGCATCGCTGGATGTACCTCTCTTCAACTATGGGGTCACCGTACTCACTCCTCAGACAATAGCCCCTCGCACTTTCTCCAAGCTTTCCAAATTTTCCTTTACCCCTGAATTGAATAGAGTAATTGGGTGGACCGATTATGCTACCAACTTCTCCTTTAGCCCCAACTCCTCAATATCACTACCTGAACCAGCCTCTGTCATCTGTCTACAATCGAAAGAATTGATGAATTGAATGTCCTAAAAAGAGAATGAGATGAGAGAAACACAGAACAGGAAAAACTACCACTTCATGCTGGACAACTGTATTTGCAAATTCCGTGGCTCAGGTGTTGCTAACTGCAATCGGGGGCTCCCAGAACAGATTCACAAGTGTAATTGGAACCTTCTCTGGGTGTTGGCTCCTCTGCAGTGGATGGAATGGGTACTAGTGTCTCTCTGCTACCCCTAAAGACGTGATGCTGGTAGCCAACACTTGGTACCTGTCTGTCAAATAACCTGAGCATAGGGAATTAAAGTTCCACAACTCTCCTGGTCCAACATCCTGACAGTTAGTGTAACTTTTCAGGAGAGTGTTTTGAACATTCTTGGTTGCTGTCCCACTATTTACCTTTCCTCTCAATGTCTAGACCAGTCTCTCAGTTACAAACTCATCACAAGAAAGGTCAAAAACATTTCAAAAGACAACAGGTTAAAAGGCAGCTCAGGTGTAATCTTGATAGTGGGGAGGACTAGTGGCCAAAGCTACCAGTCACTTCAATCAAGTTTCAACTCTCATTCTATTCAATTAATTCTAGCTAGTTCCGTTACTTTATTTTCACACTGGTTTGTGGCTAATCAAAAAGTATGTAATTTGTTATCACTGCTCATAGATTATACATTTATTATCAATAACATGAATACCCCTATCACCTTTTATGATTCTAGGGCTATCTCATTGAATAAGAAAAGCCCTGAGTATGACACCGTAATGCATTAGAAACATTTCAATACACCTTTACCCAGATATATTTTATTGGTACACCGGTGCATACTTGAGAATCCTGCAATGTGGTAATTGGATGACGTGGATTTGTTTTACCTTGAGAAATTCTTCAGGTAACACAAATAATCATATATTAACTAATATGTGTGTGCATGCGTGTGTGGGTGTGCGTGTGTGTGTACACAGTTTAAAACAATGCAACAAAAAACAAAACAAGACATAGATTTCTCAGCTGTCTTATAAAACCCTGCTGTCTTTTTTGACAGCCATGTACAGTCGTGTGTGTAAGTACGGACTTTATTAGCAGCTACTTCAGTTGGTAACTGTGTCACTGTCACAAGTCCTCCATGTAATGTTCTACTCATGTACTACCATTGCTATATAACAGTTTTTCAGTTGCCTCAATGTCGCCCCCTAGACTAGAAAAATGCTTAAGACCAATGTATATCAATTGATTTTCCCTCTGCCAACTCACATGCCATTTACAATCCCACACAGTAAGCTACTGGGCTAAGTGAGAAGGGCAAAGGGGTCTATCTCTATAACACTTTCTTCAAATAAAACAGTATCCAGTACATGTCTAACAGTGAAAAAAATATAAAACATGAAAATTTACATTTTTTAGGGTTTCATATTATGTCATATCTTGTGGCAAGAGAGAGAGATGCATATCTATATGTCTAACCTCCAGCGATCTCCTGTCCCACCCTTTGTGCATATATATATATATATATATATATATATATATATATATATATGTGTGTAGATTGTGATTCTCACAATGCAAATAGAACCAACAAAGTGATCAGATAAAAAACTTGTGCCAGTATACTAAAATCCCGGGTGTGATCACCAGTAATACTGATTATGCGTACCGGATAAAAAACCTTTTAGGCATATCTGTGAAGTTGCTGAAGTGTCCAACATATAGAAGTCTCCCAATCCTGCAATTCTCGTCAGTCAGGGGGGTCACTGGCAACCACTTGAACCTCAGTAGCATAATATAATAAAAGAAACTAAATAGTATAATACTGTATATACCAGAATTTATTAAAAAAGTAAGTAACAGACTCACATAGAATCATTCATAAAATTGCATGTAAAGGTATCTTTGATGGTACTCATCTGGACAGACATGTGTCCTCCACAAAGCAGATAATTGTCAGTCTCAATGTATCCACAACGGATAGATACCACGATATCCTCAATGTATCTCAATCCTCTCTCTCCCTCTTGAATTTTGCCAATAAGCGAGGGGCATGTATCTCTTGTACATCGATCCAAGATCTCTCCTCGGGGCCATAACCCCTCCAGTCAACAAGATATTGGTGGCGACCACTGGAGATACGGAAATCCAGAATCTGATTGATCTCATATTCTTCCCCATGATCAGTCTTTACTGGGACCGGAGGTGGTGTTGTTTTGACAAATCTGTTGAGAACGAGGGGTTTAAGTAGAGCAATATGAAACACATTGTGAATCTTGAGTGATGGAGGAAGGAGTTTGAATGTCACGGGATTTATAACTTGAGTTATTTGAAAAGGTCCGATATAACGGGGTGCGAGCTTCATGGTGGGAACTCGAAGTCTTAAATTCCTTGTGGATAACCACACTTTGTCCCCAACTCGAAGTCGGGGGACTGGTCTACGGCGACGATCGGCGCTAGCTTTGTAGCGTCGGGAGGATTCCAATAATTTGGACTTCGCCTGAGACCATATTTGAGAAAAGTCCTGAATGAGATTCTGCACGGCCGGAAGCGCTGAACCAGGTTGGGAAAGTTCAGATAGGAGAGGGTTAAACCCATAGGTAAGAAAAAATGGCGACGAACCAGTAGATACATGCACCTGGTTATTATGAGCAAATTCTGCCCAACACAAGAAACGACTCCATTCAGCCTGATTACCCGAAGAGTAGGTCATGAGAAATTGTTCCAAGTCTTGGTTGACCCTCTCTGTTTGGCCGTTGGCTTGAGGGTGGTACCCTGAGGAAAACTTTAGATTGACCCCCAACTCTTTGCAGAATGATCTCCAGAACTTGGACACAAACTGTACTCCTCTATCCGAGATAATATCCTGGGGACAGCCGTGAAGACGGAAAATCTCCTTGATGAAGAGGTTAGCAAGGATAGAAGCCGAAGGAAGTCCCTTGAGAGGTATGAAATGTGCCAACTTGGAAAATCTATCCACTACCACCCAGATAGTATTGAATCCATGGCTAGCTGGTAAATCGGTGATGAAATCCATAGAAATACTAGTCCATGGTCTCTCTGGAATAGGAAGTGGTACCAAGGGTCCTGCAGGAGACTGCCTAGGTGTCTTGTGTCTGGCACAGATTCCACAAGCAGCAACATAGGCCTTAACGTCCGCCCGGATAGAGGGCCACCAATAATGCCTAGAAATCAATGAGAAGGTCTTCTTGACCCCCGCATGCCCGGCAAACAGAGAATCATGAGCCCACTTGAGAGCCTTAGGCCGAAGCCTGGAAGTGAGAAAGGAGCGACCAGGAGGAGGAACCTTGGTTGAAGTTCTGGTGAGGGCCACAATGGTAGTAGGATCCAAGATGGTTCTGGGGGTGGGGGCGGGTTGAAGATCTTTATCATCAAATGATCGGGAGAGAGCATCCGCCCTGATATTCTTAACCCCAGGTCGGAAGGTCAAAATGAGATTAAAACGGGCAAAAAATTAGGACCAGCGGGCCTGACGTGGGTTCAGACACTGAGCTGTTTGCAAATACGTTAATTTCTTATGGTCCGTGTAGACAGTAACAGGATGCTCAGCCCCCTCTAGCAAATGTCTCCACTCCTCTAGTGCTGTTTTGATGGCCAATAACTCTTTATCCCCGATACCATAGTTTCATTCGCTGGAGGTAAATCTTCTGGAACAGAAACCACAGGGATGAAACTTTCCATAGGAATCTTTCTGTGAAAGAATGGCTCCTATGCCAATGGAGGATGCATCAACTTCAACAAAGAAAGGCCGAGACAAGTCAGGTTGTAGCAAAATAGGGGCGGAGGAGATTGCCCTTTTCAATGACTGGAAGGCGCTGAGGGCTTCGGCAGACCATGATTTTGCTGCTCCCTTGCAGGTGAGAGCAGTAATGGGAGAAATGAGTGTTGAAAAGTCTTGGATAAAGGGCCGATAATAATTGGCAAAGCCAATAAAGCGTTGGATCGCCTTAAGGCCCAATGGTTGTGGCCAATTGAGAATGGCAGCCACTTTCCCAGGATCCATGGAAAGACCAGCACCGGACTCAATATATCCCAGTAAGTGGACCTGAGAGGCTTCAAAGACGCACTTCTCCAGTTTGCAGTAAAGGTGGTTGGAACGTAGTCGAGAGAGAACCTCCTTGACGTGACCTCTATGGGATTCTAAGTCTCTGGACAATATAAGTATGTCATCCAGATAGACAACAACTGAGAGATAGAGTAGGTCTCGGAAGATGTCGTTAATGAACTCCTGGAAGACCGCTGGGGCATTGCATAGGCCAAAAGGCATCACCAGGTATTCATAGTGGCCATCCCGAGTGTTAAAAGCGGTCTTCCATTCATCGCCCTCACGAATCCTAATCAAATCATAGGCGCCCCTGAGGTCTAGTTTGGTGAATATTGTGTCACCTTTTATCCGATCGAATAACTCAGAAACCAGGGGTATGGGGTACCTGTTCTTCACGGTAATGGCATTGAGTAGTCTGTAGTCGATGCATGGTCTTAGAGAACCATCCTTCTTCTTTGCAAAAAAAAATCCTGCACCGGCAGGTGAGGAAGATTTTCTAATAAATCCTCGTTCGAGGTTTTCAGATACATACTCGGTCATTGCTCGAGTCTCCGGGAGGGACAGAGAGTACGTTCTGCCACGAGGAATCCTTTCTCCAGGAATAAGTTCAATGGAACAATCACAAGGACGGTGGGGTGGAAGAGTCTCAGCGGCAGTCTTACTGAAGACATCCACGAAGGCAGCGTATTCAGATGGCAACCCAAGACTGGGTCTGAGAGCGTGACATCTAATAGGTAGGTTATTGAGGCATCGATCAGCGCAGAGCGGACCCCAGGAAGTAACCTGAGCATGATGCCAATCAAATTGGGGTGAATGGTCCCTTAACCAGTTTAGTCCTAATATTACCGGATTAACAGTCTGTGGAAGGACTAGAAACGAGATCCATTCAAAATGGAGGAGACCAACTTGCAGTCGGATGGGCCGGGGGGCCTGAGAGATAGATCCATTGGCCACTCTGTTACCATCCACCGCTGTCAGAATCAAGGGTTGCAATAATGATTCCAGGGGTAGATGAAGGTTAGCTGCTAAGGATGCAGAAATAAAGTTTCCAGCTACCCCTGAATCCACGAAGGCCCGAAGGGAGACCAGACCCTGGAAAGCATGGATGATGATGGGCATCAAAAAGTCCGTCTTGTCTGGGGAATAAGGGGAAGATGTACTCAGTCCTAGACCAGCTTTCCCGGCACCGACTAGGATCTGGCATTTCCCCGGTCTCTTGGGACACTGAGAAAGAATGTGAGAGGGGTCAGCGCAGTAGAGGTATAGATGGTTTTTAAACCTTCGTTCCCACTCCTCCACAGTTAGACGCGAACGCCCAATCTGCATGGGCTCCTCAGGTAGAATTGGTGGGTTCTGAAAAGTGGAGACCAAACGTGGACTAGCCCGGCAAGATTGTTCTCGTTCCTGATTACGCTCCAAATACCGTATATCGACCTTGATGCATAAGGAGATCAGATCATCTAGGGTAGCTGGTAAATCCCTGGAGACCAACTCGTTCTTGATCCGATCTGTCAGCCCCTGCCAAAAGGTAGCTATAAGGGCCTCATTATTCCAGTTCAGTTCAGAGGCAAGAGTAATGAACTGAATCGCGTACTGACCAACAGGAAGGCTTCCCTGACGTAGCTTCAAAATGCTGGAGGCCGCAGAGGCAACTCGACCAGGCTCATCGAACACTTTTCTGAAGCTTTGTATAAAGGAGGATGGATTTTGTAACAGGGGGTCATCATGCTCCAATAGAGGAGAGGCCCAGGCAAGCGCTTGATCCGTGAGTAACGAAATAATATATGCCACCTTGGCTCGTTCTGAAGAGAAATTTCCTGGTGATAGCTCGAACCGGATAGCACATTGGTTGAGAAACCCTCTGCACTTTCTCGGATCACCACCAAATTTTTCGGGAGCTGGGATGCGAATCCCTTCAGTAGGATTAGGTGTAGCTGCAGCTGGAGAGCCGACAACGGGGGGTGTAGGAGCAACAGATACTCCGGGAGGAGTCAGGGTTCTCTGGAGGGTATTCATGTGCGTAGCCAGTCCCTGAAGGCATTGCAGAAGCTGAGTCTGGTTAACCTCTTGTTGATCAACTCAGGGAGTCAGGTGCTGCAGGAGGTCAATAGCAGAGAGATCACCGGTGCCTTCGGCATTTGACATGGCCAGAGAATACTGTCAGAATCACTAGGTGGAATTGATGATACCTGACAGCAGTTGGCGCTACTGAGTACTGAGGCGCGGAGTCTAACATGCCCCTGGTTTTCACCAGGAACCCCCGCAAGGAGGTATGGACTTCGCTGCAAGGGACGTGCAGGTCGTGGCCCTCAGTATCAGTCAGCTGGCGAGGTAACAGTTGAGGCAGCGGTGAGAGCCCACCAGGACGCAGGATGGAAGAGTAGTCAGCAAGCCGGGTCAAAACCAGAGGAACGGATATAGCCAAATCAGAAGCAGGAGAGTGGTCAGGAAGCTGAGTCAATACCAAATATCAGTCTAAGCCAGAATCAGGTACCAAGGAGAAGTCAGGAACAAGCCGGGGTCAGAATCCAAATAACAGCAACACAGGAACAAACGCTGGAGCAAGGCTGAAGACCTAACACTCTGGCACTAGACATGTGTCAGAGGCTCCCTTATATACCCTAAGGTGCCTCCTGATAGGGTTAGGGAGATTTTGGCGGCAAGACATGCTGGCTGCAGACAGGTGAGCAGAGATAGCGTCCCGCTGCTAGGCAACAGGACGTGGTTGCTTGGAAGGTGCAGGCGTCCGTCTCCTGCACCAAGTGTCAGTGCGGAGGCGGCGCCTGACAGTTTATTTTCCTTAAACCAGATGTTATTATACTGTGGTCGTGTGTGCAGTCCCTCTAGTGCTTGGATACTCACCATCATTAACCTATCACTTAGTGTCTCTTTCTGTTTATTTATATTTCTATCATGTTCTATAGGTGAATCCCTGAGAGCATCTACAGTGATCCCTCTCCAGTTTGGTAATGAAGTTTGCACCCTGATTTTCACATTTTCCCTGAGGCCATCCATTAAGACTGAAACAGCTACCTCATCCTTTATGTCTGATAACCCAGTGTATTTGGCCATCGCTCTCAGAGCTCTAGAAAAATAGTCTGCTGGATTTTCACTATCCTGTTGTTTGATAGTGAAAATTTTACTCCAGTCCACTACCACAGGAAAGTATATGGCCAACTGAGAGATTATGCATTTAATATTTTCCTGATTATCATCATCTGTTAAGGACTTCTCTTCCTCCAACATATAATCCTTAATAAACTTTTGTATATCAGTATCGGAAGGAAGACAGGCCTTAAACACCACTCGCCAATCTTTATTAGTTGGCTCATGTGCATAACCTAACTCTCTAACAAATTTCTGACAATTGGCTATATCTTTCCTAGGATCTGGGAAATCAGACATAATTGAATGCAGTTCAGATCTAGTCCATGGATAATGCATTTCTACATGTCTTATGGGAACTACGCCATCTCTGTCCGCCTTCCCATTGGGAACTGCTATTTTGCGGACAGGATGCAAACCTACCAAATCACTACATTCTGAACTAGTACTGGAATTGCTGTTGCAGTATAATGGATGTCCCCCCTTCTATTAATCTCTACATTATTCTCACCAATTTCAGCCGCTGCCCCTCCTGGTGGAACCGTTCCCTTTCCTTGTCCATGTGGTGCCTCTTGCATTATACTAGCATGGGCAGTGGCCAAAATGACGGTGGGTTCACCCTCTCTTGATACATTATCTTTAACATAACTTATTATAGGATACAAGTTACTGGTGAAATTTTTAACATTTTTGGGATCGGCTGAACCATTTGGCGGGGGTGCACGTGAGCTCAGTTCTCCACACTTTGCAACGCCCACTTCCGTTGTGTGCACGCGTTACACCACGCCTACTTCCGCTGAGCACGCGCTGCCTTGCCACGTGTACCCTTCTTGTTCCCACAATTTTAAACAGTCATCATGTTTAATTCTCGTTTTTGTTGGTTTCATCAACCGTACTTTATCTGTAACATTATTCAACACCTCTGAATTGAAACTACCGATCTTTGGAAAAGGTATCTCATAATCCTTGGTCATCTTGACCCATTTGTCGCAATACGCCGTTGCGTACGTACCATATTTCTTAAACATAAGAAACCGCGCCGAACCAATCGGCCCTTCCTTAACTTCATCAACCATTTCTAACATTTGTTTCGAAACCTGGTTTCACTGTATACCTTGTATACTACTTATTCAAATCATATACTTCTTTAATACACCGTCTACTACTCAAAATACTGTATACTACGAATAACCACACCGTATACTACTTAAAATATTGTATACTAATTAAAACACCACCGTATACTACTTAAAATACTGTATACTACTTAAAACAACACCGTATACTACTTAAAATGCTATATACTACTTAAAAAAACACAGTATACTACTAATAAACACTGTATACTACTTAAAAAACAACACTGTATGCTACTCAAAATACTGCATACTACTAGAATACTGTTCTCTTTTCAAACACAACCTCGGCCGTCCAGTCCACCTCGTCAGGCAGCAACCGATATCCCTGTCTTTTCAACAGTAAATCACCTCTTTGTCTGTCTCTTTTCAACAATATACAAATTCTTCTCAACAGTAAATAAACTCTTGTCTTTATCACATACACATACAACCTTTTATTTTCTGCACAGAAAATAAATTTCCCAAACAATAGTAATATCTTTTCAGAGGCTTTAGCAAGTCATTATACTATACATATAACAAACTATAAAAACGACTGTTTAAACACGTGGCAATACTCAATGCAGGAAGTACACATACATTATGCAATGCAATACATTTTAAAACGCAAAACGACAATAAAAATAAACAGTTTTCTTTCTTGTCCCTAGATTCAAGTTAGCGCTCCTTTAGATTATGCAAAAACAGACATTCGGTTTCACAACACAGAATGAACAACAGGTTTTGAACACATTGCGTTCTTTCCCGTATGTGACGCGTCTTCCACCCTTTGTTGAGGAACCAAAATCTGTATGCATTGCATATCTTCCGGTAGCGTAACCTCACCGATAAGAGCCCCAAAATTATTATAGTAATTTTATCATTATCCAATAAGCATTCTCTAAGCGATTTCTTGTGTTTCCAAAGCACAAACAATTTATTTAGCAGAAGCAAAAGTTTTAGCAGTTCAATACATAATTATAATACAGTACAGCCGATACAAAATACATACATACCGCCGCACCCTTCGCTGCGCTCCGCTGGTAGCAGCTACAGTACTTCACTCCAGAAGACTGTGGTCAGAGATGACTGCAGCTGGTCCCAGCAAAGCTGTATTCTATATACTCAGTGTTACAGAGAAAACAATACAGATTATGTGGCTTGCTTCTATCGGTCCAGGCTTCAGGAGGGTCCAGTGTAATGCAGGTCATAGGCCAGTTCAAACAACCCCCTCCAAGGGGGAGGGTCAATATTCCAGATGATTCTTCCACCCAGAAACCAGTTTAAGCTAGTCTATTCACAATACACAGTCAGTGACATTTTAAACATTTTATTCCCTAACATTGCTAGCTAGAGTATGCAATGTGCGATCTGGACAACTGCGGTCACATAGGGGATTAAAATGATACTAAACATAACATGTTTCCTGTAACCTGAACCTTAAATATCACTAAAGTGTATATAGAACCATAATATATATAAATATAAACTAAATACCATCTGCTCATGAATCACTGTGGAATGGAACCATTATAAATATGAAATATATAAATAAATGAATGAGAAAGTGCGAGTGTATGTGTGCGTATTTTATCGTGCGATCGCGCCGTGCCACGTGTTATGTGGTGTACTGATCGCAATTGCACGGAAAAACAATATTAACCAATATACTTTCGTTTATCCAATTATATGACTTTGACAATTCCTTATCAAGTTTAACATAGTTGGTACACTTTAAACAATGATTTTGGATTGTTTTTAATTACCGTAATCCACACTTTTCCTAAAAGACAGATTGTATGATGGCTTTGTTTGATTTAGAGTTCAAGTGGCCGTATATCATGGAAAATGCATGTACATCGCTCAATTAAAGAAAAATGTCTAAAGAATCGTTTAAAAATGTATATAGTTTTATAATTCCATCTGGATCATTATTGCATAGCGTACTCTTCCATAAGCACTACACACACATAGTAGAGTGCATACAACCTCCACACAGAAAAAGGGTGTGAGTCTGGATTCTAACTCATGACTCCCTTTTTGGAATGTGGAGTAGCTAACCACTAACACAAACTGCAATTTGAAAAAATAGGGAGAAGAGCAACAATGCAGCATGCGTGGTACAGAGGAAAGTGATAGTTAATCTCTTCGGGCCCGATTCCTCAAGGTACGGAAATGCATCCGTATTTGCGTTGCATACTTTGAGTGACGCAGACACTTACGCGAGAGAGATAAGAACCTCAAACTCCAAAAACACACCCAATCGTGGTCTTCTACACTTAAGTCACGGAAATAAGAATCGCAAACGCAAAAAACACACCCACCTGCGGATCTTTAAACAAGGTACAAGCACAAGCGACAGATCTCAAGCAATTGACGTGAAGCTAAGCAATGTATACATCACGCCCAATGTGGGAGGGCCGAACAATTTGTTTACACGTAACAAAACACAATGCCTATGGCTTATTTTCACGGGATAGCTCTTTACGCTTTAATCACTGGCCAATAACAATGATGTGGTACACTCTGAATGATGGTTTTCGTTTGATATTAATTAGCGTAATATACACTTTTAACTTAAGCACATTGCTGAAGATCTTTCTGTGTTTAGGATTTCATGTCGCCGTATAGTACGCAAAATGCATGGACATGGCTACATTATAAGCTCATGAATAATGAATATATGTTGTACTATAAATCCATCTGGGTTTTTAGGACAATGCATAGCATACTCTTCTATAAAGTATACACACATGAGTGTATACAACCTCCACACCGATAAAGGGTTTCTGTTTGGATCAGAATTCATAACTGCCTTTATGGAAAGTGGGAGAGCTACCCACTAGCCCAACCAGAGATTTGAAAAAACAGGAAGAACATCAACAATACAGCATGCGTGCTACACAGGCAACTGACACTTATTAGTACTCTTCATTATCCACACAAATTACCAACAAAATAGCAATGTCACAGGTAGCTCAGTGGTTAGCACTTTGGACTCACAACACAACAGCCACGAGTTCAAATACCAAGCATACCCATAACTATTGTGTGGACTGTAATCATTATGCTAACAAGAAATGCTGGAACACAATGGTTTCATTTTTTTAATTTTGATTTGCTCTACACACTCAACCACATTGTTAAATATGTCCTCATATTTATCCTGTATTGTAAGAAACTCAAATTTTGGGGGGAACTTTTGAAAAGCCTCAGGGCCCACAGTTCACATGCACATTATTATGTGCATGCAGGGCCGCCGAGAGGGGGGGAGCGGGTACTAATTACCCGGGCATGTCAGGGGGCCCGGCCCGGGACCCCTAGTTAAAAAAAAAAACCAATACCATACTCACGTGATTGCGGCGCCGGCGTCCCTCCTCTATGGAGCAATGGAGCACAGAACAGCAGACTGACTGAATGCCGGGTGTGACATCATCATGTCATGCCCAGCATTCAGTCAGTCTGGAGCAATGGAGCACAGAGCAGCAGAGAAGACAAGAAGGAAGAGAGAAGTAAAGGTAAGTGAAGGAAGGAAAACGGGACGGGACGGGCAGCATGATACAGAGGGGTTAAAAAAAGAGGGACAAGCAGCATGACACAGAGGGTTTTATAGCGAGTGTATCTAAGAACAGAATAAGAGGATAGCGTGCACAGGTAAGGCGCTACCACAGGTCCCTTAACATTGGTGAGCCAAGCCCAACTGTTTTAATTGTTATATACTAGGATATAGTAGTGAAAATTGTTATATTGTTAATCTAATTCGGTAGAGGAGAGGGGACGAATAGCATAGGTACACAAAGGAGGTGATACTTATGTGTTATTAGCGTACGCTTGCTCTGGAAAGAGGTTTGGACAGATAACATTGTTTTACTTGAGGCCTAGAATAAATACAATTAATTACAGCGAATCTAGTTTAAAATTTAAAGTTTCTTGGATACTTGTTGTTTTATTTCTTTCTTTAAGAAGGAACGGTTTGTCGCACTGTGAGCGTTTGTGAGAAACGTGGATTCACTTTTCAAGGTTGCAACAGTCATTTGGAAGGGTCCTGCTGAGAGCAGAAAGACATTCCTGGACTGAAGAGGATCTTTCTGGAAGCAGCATTTTTAAGTCTCGGAGGCTTAAGGGGACCGGTATTACTACAGTGAGAAGTAACACTCAACACAGAACAAAAATTACTTCTGTATCTGGACAGATGAGTATAAGTTTTATTACCATTGAGAAGTTGTCAGCAAATAGTAAGTTTAACCCAGTGATTCCTAATAACTACACATCTGCTGAAACATTATGGGCAACACTTTTAGAACAGTCTTATACACATGATATGCTGTGTATTAATAGGAGAACCGTGTTCAACAAAAAAACTAAACGTCTCCAAATGTTAGCTAAATTGGTACATGCTTATGAAGATAGTATTTGGACATCTGAACACGTTGAGATGGTACTTAAAAACAAAAAGGGCACTGATGCAAATTCTCATTGCCAGTGCTGCATTGAAAAGGTTAAAAGTGTTTTCATACTATGGCCAATATAGATAGGGGAAGGCAGATTTGTATGCTCAATTCCCAAATATTAGAGAAAGAAAAATATTACACAGATGTTGATAAGGAATTGGCAGAACTGTATACAGAAATCAATGTATTCAGGGATAAGGTAGCATCTAATGAAGTTCTAATTGCTGAATTACAAAGTGATTTAATCAATAGAGCACAGATGGTAACCAATATGCAAAAAATTATCAATGAGTTATCACCCTTCTCCAGAACACATAATACATCCATGGCTAGAAAGCAGGTATGTATAACAGATAAGAGAGCAGTGAAACAGGGAGTATAGGACATAATATACATATGCCCATACTTACTCCTGCGATAGATCAGTGAAATCCAATAGCCTCAGTGGCTGACCCTGTAGCACGCACATTAACTTATTCCCCAACACCCATGGGGAATGGCTCTAATGGTCGTGCACAATTTTCGAATGATCAAGTTTTTGGCCTAGACAGTGGTTGGGAAACTGTACATAATGCTCCTACACCACAAACAAGTCACGGTAATGGCACAGGATTGCATGTTCCCCATCGACATTATAGTATGGAGAAGACTCAATTTCTGTTGAAAATCCGTAAGGAAATTCCAAAATATGATCCCATTATAGACCCTTTTACCTCCTGCAATATTTTTGAGGGACATTGTGACAAATTTAGTGTTGCCCCAGAACATCGCATGGACTTGTTTAAATTGTGGTTACCCACTCACCTCAATCAGAGGTATGCAGCAACTGGAAAAACTGCTCCCAAAAATGGTCAATTTCACGATGAGGAAGAGAGACTTTCTGTCCTCATGAAATTGGCAACTGGCAATTGCGAAGTTACCCCAGAGATCCTATCTAACTTTAAACCAACCATTCATGATGAGCCATTGTCTCTATGTGGTAGGTTTGAAGCAATGTATAGAAAAGTCACCAAAGATCAAGGTGCAGATGTTCCACAAGGCATGATACGCATGTTTGTGGAAAAGTTTCCTTACGTTGACACAGCAATTCGCTTAAGTGCGGCTAAAGAACCAACGCTTGCAGATGCAGCAATGGTTATAGAAAAGTATAGACAAGATTTGAAGAAAAATAGGAAGTCACTGAAGATGAGGGAATATGTTGTGGTAAATGGCAGATCACAAGATAAACGTTACACAACATATGCCAATGTGCGCAGACAGACACATATTACACCTACAGCTCCTCCACAGGAGAAATGGGTGAATGTGCAATGTTATGCATGCCTAAACATTGGCCATGTAAGACGTAACTGTCCACAAGGTGTTTGCAAAGAGTATTTAAGGGACTCTGAACACCTGGGCAATAGCAATGGCTTTAAAAACAAGCCTCACGTTAGAGAGTTAAATAAGCAAACACATAACCAGTCAAAACTGCAGCACCTGAATCAGATGCAAAAATGTGTGTCGCTTGTAAGTACACATACTGGCCAAACAGGACAGTCTCATGTACAGTGATATAACTCAGTGACTCCACAGACACAGAACTCTTTAGAACAGGTAAACAATTGTGACGTACAGAAAGCACAAGTAGCAGTTCGCACAGCAGATGTCCTTACTGGGAATCTGGGGCAACTAGATTGAAGGTTAGGGGCCCCTAAGGATCTGGCACCAATATGCAATATCATATTGGATTCCTCAGTGAGACCCCACATAATGGCCAAAATAAAAAATGAATTACTGAAAATTCTGCTTGATACTGGGGCAGAAATTTCAATCACTAATGTAGAACATGACTTACTACCAGACAGCCCTCAGTGTGTGGTGACTGGATTTGATCACCAACAAGGGGGGTAAAAGCCCAAAGAATTGAGGAAGTCACTGTGGAAATCAACAATGATTTCACCTTAAAAATTCCTATGTGGTATTATTCAGGTTCTGATAACATTATCGGAACTGATGTAATGACACAGAATGGCTAGATCTTAGGTTCTACAGTGTGTGCCCCCTGCAGAAAGACCCTGGGCTGCCCTACAGATAGATTTTATAGGACCGCTACCAGCTGGCAGTCGCAATTGTCGGTATGCCTTGGTAGTGGTAGATGTATTTTCAAAATGGGTTGAGGCCATTCCAACTGTAAATGACTCTGCTACTACCACAGCAAAGGTCTTATGGGAACAGATTCTGTCACGTTGGGGAGTTCCCAGGATCATTGAATCTGCTCGGGGAACACACTTTACTGGCAAGGTCAAGAAAGCGCTTTGTGAACTACTGGACATAAAACAGCGATTTCATGTACCGTATCATCCCCAATCAGCAGGAATAGTAGAACGAATGAATTGGACAATCAAATCTCATTTGACCAAGACACTGTTAGAGAAGGGCTCCTCTTGGGTGACAGCTCTGCCCACAATAATGATGGGTATTCGGGCAACTGAGGCAACGACAACAGGGATCACCCCATTTGAGCTCATGACTGGTCGCAAAATGCCACTTTGCTTCCCCAATGAAGCACAGCTGTCAAACCCCATCAAAGAGGCAATTGCCAGAGATGTGTTCTTACAACAGGTGCAAAATAACCTGAAAGAACTGCTGCCATACGCAGCCATCCGGCTGAACAAACACTATCTACAGGAGGAGACTCCCATGCCTCCAGTAGATAGTCTGGTAATGATCAAGACATTCCGAAAGGCAGGTCCCTGGGATGCACACTGGGAGGGACCATATCAGGTCCTTGAAATCCTGGGTGATACAATGCTAAAAGTACAAAGGCTACAAAGAAAGACTCTCGGAGAAGACGTAAAGTTCTCTGGGTCCACGTTGATCAAGTGAAAATCACGCAAGCCTCCTTAACTCAATAGAGTGCTTCTGTGCTCATTGAGATGGGTAGATTGAGAAATCATACCCCTTCCAAATAAAATTAAAAAAAAAAAAAAATTTTAACTGATCATCGAGAACCAAAATGTAAGGAAAGGAAAATCCTAGAGCCCTACCCTGATTACATCTTGTACTGTATATGCAACTAACAGCGCTCCAAGAGGGCCACTCCTCCGAGGAGCACATTTTACTCTTTCTCCCACTGTAGGTGTGGATGTAGCGAAGGAGATGGGAAGAACACCAGCAACCCCAGAGAAGCGACTAGGTACCCATCCAGATACTACTGTGAGGCTTCAGAAAATTCTACTCAAGAAATGGCTGCTCGACTTCGGGAAGGAAGAAGACATACTGCAGAAACTTTCTGGGAATCAAGCTACAATCAAGCTGGAACATGATGCCAAAGTATCATTTTCTCATTCATCCCATAATAGTTCTCATTATATTGGTATTAGTAACACATGAAGACTAAAGGACAACAAATGATGAACTATTAAGTAAAGGGGGGGTATGGACTTTGCGGGCATCATGGACTTTGTGAGCATGGGATCTGTTTTACATGAATGTCTTTGTTTTTTTTATTATTCCTTTGTGCCTTTTTCTCTTTTCCTCTTCTCCTTTCTTCTCTCCTGCTCTTCACACCCTCGGGGAAAGGGTGGTTTTTTTCCCACTATGGTTTCCCCTTTAGGAGGTTTTTTCCTGTTGTGCGCCAATAACATAAGAGGTTTTTTTTATCTCCTCCATAGTTGGTAGGGAGAGGAAGAGACAGTTGAAATTTATCGGGGTCTCTTTCTCTACCTCTTTCTTTATTTTTTTTTTAGTTCACCACCAAATCTAGGGACAGGTAACTTCTAACTTGTAGTGTCGGTTTTCAGACAACAGGGGGACTGTTGAAGAACCTTCTCCTATGATATGATTCTCAAGCCATTTCATGCATTGTTCAAAAGTATCTCCCATCCTCCCAGCCACAGGGCAGCATTAGCTATTTTGCATGTGTTTGTAAAAACCCACACACAACTCTGGTCAGTTTCAGATAACAGCTTTGAAACCTGAGACAAAGGAGGGTGTTGGGACACTGGGAGGGTCACTTGCTCTTTACTGTTGAACACATACATAGTGGGGAGAACCGACAGGGGTGATGACATCATCACCCCTGGACCCAAGAAGCTCCATGTGTGTGTGTGGTGAATCACCACACACACGCTGTTACTTGGGAGGCTGGGAGTTTCCAAGTCTGGACTATAAAAGTCCAGACCCAGGACCCTCTCTCTCTCTCTTGCTGCTGCTGCCGACCTGGAACCACACATTACATTACAGAAAATACACTAGGAACACTCACTAATAGGGACACACTACATTACAGAAAATATATATATTACACTATACTATTACACTACAGAGAAGATACATTACATTACAGAAACTATATATATATTATACTACAGAAAACCTACATTAAGCTAGAAGAAAGGATTCTATGCTACAGGAACATTTCCTACACTGCAGATAAAGAATCGGACCGAGGATACAAGGACTTGATAAGTATCATTAATATCCATAGAGCTATATGTGTATTTGTAATGTGGATTTAACTATTTATATACCTATAACTGTGTAGCTATTGTCTGATATCTGTGATAGTTAAATCAATATTATAAATACTGATTCTTATTAAGGATACATATGTGAAGCAAAGATAGTGTAAGGAAAAAGGTGGTGAACCTAGGGTTAATGTTATATTTATATACTATGTTATGTTGAACAACGTTATGATATATGTGTGAATTGTGAATACTAGCTTTTCTGTGTTAACAGTAAAATACTTTGATTTAAATACATACATATGTTGTGAGTATTGATTATTTATAACGAATATATACTGTGAAGTACTACTCAAATACAGTGATTATTGGATAAATAGTTCTGTAAAACTTGTGTTATTTAGTGTGGTCAAAAGACTGAGCAAGGCAACACTGTGTAAGTAAAAGTGCATAAGAGTGCGAGTTTTATAGCGAATGTATCTAAGAACAGAATGAGAGGATAGCGTGCGCAGGTAAGGCGCTACCACAGGTCCTTTAACAGGGACCATAAATAAAATTTAACATGGTGCGTTAATCTTAAAGCCACTAACATCAAAAAATTTACGAAATAAGTTTCCTCGCCCAAACAAAATGCAAAAGGTGCAAATGAGTAATCGGTTTGACAAATAAATTACATAATGACTGTTTTAGCATGTAGCACACAAATAGAATCTTTTCTTTTCATTGTACAAATTAAGTCTCAAGTCTTTGTGTGCCTCATTAATTATGAGTCAGTATGTAACTTATGTAAGAGTAATGTGATGTCTAGCACTTTGAAAGTACTGGTGATTTCCTGACATTTGCTATCATGTGGAAGCAGGCATAGTTAATACAAAGTATCGCTAAAGATTCTTAACACACACACACACACACACACACTGACAGATCTGACTTGAAGACAAACTCATCCTGATTGTGGCTTAATTTGGAGGCTGGTCCCTTTCAGAGGCCATTAGCAATGTAAATGCTATTGAAAAGCAATGACACATTTATACACCACAATCCAATCTCAAATTTGTACACAAACTATTTTAAGCATACATTGTGAAGGGCACAAAATATGTCCAGTGTGTGCTGGCTAGCAATGTGTGTATTCAGACAGTTTTTAGTTGCCCTAAATCTGTGTGGCCCGTGAATGGAACATTACATGGCTGGACCAATGATCAATATAGGTGATGTATTACATATCACAAATAGATTACAATCTAAATACACACTGAAAACGGTGGATAGTGATTTATCTGCTGTCCCAAAGTTAGTTTACACGTAATGTGGATACGGCGTTCAAAATTTGCTCCACTAGCGGACATCCCCACAACACCACAAAAAATACAGCATGCCCCTTATTAGTGCCAAACCCAAAACATTTCTATATGTTATTAAATTTTGCCACTCTATACTTACCACACACACAGTCGCTACGATGTACAGATTTATCAGCACAATAACTGCCAATTCAAATATTTGGACCCAAATCCAAGCGGAGATCCAAAATCTGTGGGGAAGGGTCAACAGGTTACAAATCAAGGCAGGAAAAGGGATAAAAATTAGTCTATTCACTACATTCTAGAGGTCTGTTTGCAGTCCCTCATCAAAGTATACACAGTGCCAGAAAGATTCTAACTCCACAGGTAAACAAACACTTTACAACTAACATTCAAAAATAATCCATTAACACAGTACGTTAACCCCTTTCAGCAGCAAGTGAGGATACCTAAAACATATAGTATGAATGGCCTTTCTAGCTCTCCAACACCTAGCAATGCTTTGATAGTTAATTAAACATACTGAAGAATGACACAGGTACAGCAGTAAACAGCTTGAAACAGCATTTGACCATCTGCAGTCTACTCACCCAGACCACTGAAACTCCCAACAACACTGAATTTCGAGAAAGGCGTTTTAAACTACCACTGTGATTAGAGGATTATATGCCGGTGAGTACGCCGGACGGACATCATTACAAGAACACAGGTGCGTTCAAAGTGACTGAGTGTGTTTGTTTAGAAAAGCGATCTGACATGTTAGCAAAGTGTATTCAATGTATGGTAAGTGTATTTTCTAACGATTACTCACATATTTTACAAATGAGCTTAGCTGTTTGTGTTGTTCAAAGATCATGGTTTAATGAGTGTACATTTGAAAGGTATGCCAGAGAACATATTTACTATTTGGTGTAGACGATAGTGTGGTGGTTAGGTATTCCACACACCAATACGAAGGTCAGAAATTCAAGCCCACAATTTAACCTTTATTACAAAGTGGTATATGAGCCTTCATTAAATTTACACACAGAGATTAAAAGTAAAGTGAAATACGCGAATGCTCATAATTCGGCCTAAGATTCGCATTCACGATCATTCATTGTTTCCATTTTAATATTTACAGCTCTGCAGGCTTCGAAAAACAGTCATTTTTGTGTGTGTGTGTAGGGTGATCTACTTGATAGCACGTTAACCCTCATGTTGATAATAATAACTGCAAAATGAAAGAGTACACAGGAACAAGACAGAGAAGCAGCTGAACCTAATAAGTCGATTGCAAACACTTTTAGGAATTATCCACTAATGAGAGTGCTGTAATTTCCAAAATGAGAGGATTTATCAGAGACATCATTTGAATCCGTGAAGAAGGTGGTAAGAACTTTTTTTGAGATATTACATATACCATCTTTATTAGTTCTTATACGTGACCTTTGGAATTTGAACTCTCCTTTATTTATGAGGATTTTTTAATGCACTATTGCTTACCACGAAGCTACACTATATGCGGAGGACCTTTCCTATATATTTTTATGTTTTTATTTTTATTTTTATATGGAGCTCTATTATTAATGCATGCTTTTTTCATATATATTTTTCTCTACTGGAACCGGGACGCCAATAGATGTATTCCGTCTAGCGCTATCTATGCAAGCAGTATTTTCTCTCGTGCCCGGGCATTTTTCTTTCCCCTCTTTCCTTCCCTTCCTCCAATGATAGAACATGCATGTTCTTGTGTATCAGGATAATACTGTCTGGTTATTTGTTTAATATTTTAATATATCCATGTGATGTAACCTTAATAAATACTACATGTGTTTTTTACTATATGTGTTTTTTACTACATTAGGCTATTCCTATTATATTGCATGATACTGCATTTGAAAAAACATACATTCAGCGTGAAGAGAATAAGAAACACAGGTCTTCCCAGCGCTTGACATTTTTTGTATATATTGTCTTCACTTAACGATCTGATGAGTCGTAGTTTAAGCTGCAGGGTTTTCCATGTGATATTTATACTATAGAGAATATATTCTGGTCCGCTAGCGCCGAGGGCGATTCCTTAGAGAATTTTGTTTTTTGTGGTTACCTTTTGCTCAGCATCCCTCTGGCAGCTGAAGCAGGTTCCAGATAAAATGGCCGAGTTCACATGTTATACAGAGAGAATCAATAGGAGAGATCAATATTTGAGATCTTTTAAAATAGATACTAAGAATGAGAGAGATAGAAATTCAGACGATCTATCGAGGCCTTTTTTTGAATTAGAAGATCTCCTCAAAGTTGAGATGAGACATTGGTGGGACAGCGTTTCATTACAGAAATATATAGACGCTAAACGTATCCCGAGAGGTCTGAGGATAGTGAAAAATCTCTCTATTAATGATAACCCAGGACTTTTAGAAAAATGGAATGGGATCTTAGACAATTGTTCTTTATCCCTTATGAAATTATTGGTGGAATATAGGGAAGAGAAAGTGAGGGAAACCACGGAACTTATTGATAATATAAAAACATCCCTGGATCCCTTTAAAGATAGTAGAGAATTTAAAAAAAGAGACTCAGCTGTCAATAGGAGAATTGAGAGATTCGAACAAGATCTGGTAGAGAAAAAAACTAGAAAGTTTGAGAGGGATAAGACAGATTACGAGTCGGATCAGGTGAGGACCTATAATAAAAGAGTCCGGAAATCTAACTATGTGGGTAGACCGCCATATAAGGAAACATGGAGGGACAATAATAAAATAAATAGGTTCCAATCCCACTCAAGAAATAGATATCAATATGGGGGAGAGAGTAGAACCAAGTTTAGGAATTACAGTCCTAAACGTCCATACCATCGGACTCCCCGTAGGAATGATATGGTAATTGACAGTAGAAATGATCTGGGTCGGTGGTATGATTTAGGAGCCAGACCGGAACAAAAGGAACCTGGAGATATTACCAACACTGATTTTTTAGAGAAAAGTCCGGGATGGAAAGTGGGTTTGCATCACAATCCTTACCACCCGCTATATCCGAAGACGCCCAAAAGAAGAAGAGAATCAGAGGAAAGAGAGGACGGGGAGAACAATTAAAGAAGGATGAGGGTAAGGTAGAGCCCAGAGGGATATTTAACCTCTCTAAAAAAGAACTCACCCCTTATCAAACTAGATTATTATCTAGAGGCTTGAATTTCGCTCCAACTAAAGAGCCAAACCTATTTGACCTATTTATAGATCTCAATAAGTATGTACGTACACTATGTAGAAAAAGATACTTTGCTATGAAAAACCTAAAAAAAGATTCTGAGTATGCAGCCCCCATCATTTTAGATAGTGAAGATCAGGGGAGTCTGGATATCCTCGAGACTCTATGGGAGGAGAATGGAATAGAGGATACCAGTTGCACCCCCATATTTGACATTAACAATGGAGATAATCCTAAGGATACCCTAAAGGGAGTTCCTGGTTCTATTTTTAAACGCCAGTCCAATTTCTTTCCGTTGAATCAGAAAAGCTCAGCTATTACAATTCTCTACAATAAGACTCTGAGTGATTTTACATCTATATGTCATGGAAATAGTAGAAACAAGAAAATAGGGACTGCCAAAACAACAGGGGAGACCCGTGTAGGTAATTATAGATATCATTCCAACTTACATCCAAAAGAAAAACAAGCCCTAAAGGAATTGCAGAGGGATACCTCTTTAGTGATAAGATCAGCTGATAAGGGTGGGGGGGTGGTAGTTATGGACCGGGAGTTATATGTTAATGAAGCTTTTAGGCAACTAGAGGACACATCGTGTTATCAATTATTACAGAGAGATCCGACTGGAGGATTTCAGATTGAACTTAAAAAATTACTATCTACAGCTTTGGTAAATAATGTTATCTCAAAAGATGAATATAATTTTCTGTATACAGAATTTCCGGTTATCCCAATATTCTACCACCTCCCTAAAATTCATAAGACTTTAGTTTCACCACCTGGACGCCCTATTATATCGGGCATTGGTTCTCTTACCTCCAACCTTTCATTTTTTGTTGATCATTATTTGCAGAAATTTATTCCTGGTTTGCCTTCTTACATTAAAGATACCATTCAATTTTTAAATATTGTCAATCAAATAGAATGGAGATCAGAGTATGCCTTTCTTACACTAGATGTCCAGGCGCTATACACCAATATACCTCATCAGGGAGGTATAGAAGCTGTCAGAGAGATCTTGGATAAAGATGAGAGCATCCCAGCAGCTAGACGTCTTTTTATTTTGGACTCTATTAAGTTTATTTTAACTCACAACTATTTTTTGTTTGAAAACCGGTTTTATTTACAGACCCTGGGTACGGCGATGGGGACCAGGTTCGCGCCAAGTTTTGCCAATATATACATGGGGCAATTAGAAAACGAACTCATTTGGAGTGGCCCCTTTAGCGCGAACCTGGTCCTATACGGCCGATTCATTGATGATTTGTTTTTTGTTTGGAATGGTAGTTTGGATTCGGTATTGGAATTTGTAGGTTTTTTGAATAATAACACATATAATCTGAAATTCACCCATACTTTTAATAGAGAAACTATTCACTTTTTAGATGTTACAGTAGTAGCTTGTGGAAATAGAGTTCTGACTTCTAATTATAACAAATTGGTGGATGTGTGCAACTATTTACATTATGAAAGTGGACATCATCGTCCATGGGTTGACAATATACCCAGGGGACAACTAGGGAGATTGAGAAGAAATTGTTCCGAAGATACTGATTTCTTGAATCAATCTCATAAGATGCTTAATAATTTTAAGGAAAGGGGTTATCCCGAAAACTTACTTAAAGAAGCTGCTTCTTATGCTTCCTCCCTAAATAGGAATGTCCTGTTAAAATCCTCAGATGGACGAAAGAAAAATAAAGTATTTGAAAAAAGTGATCCAGCTTTTATTTCCACTTATAACATCAAATCTAAGCAGATCCGTAATATTGTTAAAAAGAATTTTAGTATTTTAAAAGAAGACAATATATTAAAAAGTGTCTTAGAGGACTTACCTCAAGTCATATTTAAGAAAAATTTAGATCTGAAAAGAATGTTGGCTCCGAGTATGTTGAAACAGACTCACAAGAATCAGAGGGATACATGGTTCCCTAATAAACCCAATGGGTGCTATAAGTGTGGGAAATCACGATGTCTAACATGTAGACATGTCATGAATAGAACAGTCAAGGTAATATCTGAATCCTGTGGAACAGAATTCTCAATCAAATCTTTCATCAATTGTGATACCTCATACATCATATACATGTTGGAGTGTGGTTGTAAACTCCAATATGTTGGCCGTACCATCAGACCCCTAAAAACTAGGTTCCGTGAGCATAGGCAGAATATACTTAACGGTCTCTCAACCCATAGTGTTTCAAGACACTATTCCGAAGTTCATGCAAGAGATCCGGAGTGCCTTAAGGTAGTTGGCCTAGAACATGTATCCGTGACTACGAGGAAAGGTGATAGATTCAAGAGACTGTGCCTTTGTGAATCCTCATGGATATTCAAAATGGGGACCCTTTCTCCAAAGGGCTTGAATGAAGCACTAGACTTTTATGGTATGGAATAGTGCAATATCTCTCTCTTTAAAGAGGAGAATATGAACTTATCTAAACTTTTTGTATACTATTTATCCAACATCTAGTCCCTTTTCGATGACTTTTTTCATGTATACTTATATGGGGACGCATCTCCTATGTGTAGGTAGAATGCTTCATAATATATTTTTTTGTTTAAGTAGACCTCATATAGATGAATGGAATTTACCCTATAATATTAATGGGATAAGTTGCGCATATATATATATATATATTGATTTATTGGAGTATATGGATTATTTATATATGTCGGTGAGAATATGTGTGTGTATATACATATATAGAGATGGCCGATCTATATGTGAAACAGTATACCATACCACAAGATGTGAGTTTGACATACATGTGGAGTACCACACTATATTATAAGACATGAAACATACCTATATATGCGGGGGAAGACAGTTTCTAGACCCCAAGCATTCTCACTAGGATCCCTTTGAGGTGTATTTTCTGTAAATATTTTCAGACTGGTAAAGCACCTATGTCAATAAGAGGACTCCAATACTAAATATGGGAGTCGAAGGAGAATTGATTGATTTTTGTCTCCATGTGAGTAGAAAACCGTAAAATATATATATATTTGAATTCCGGAGACCTATAGAACTCAATGGAATATGATCATTATGTCATATTTATATACCATCCCTACTACTGAATATGATATTTGGGAGATCTATACGTATATATATATACACACCTTTATCTAAACCTTTGAGTTAGAAAAGGCAATTAGGCTCTGAAGGGTGAAAGAAAACTTATATATATATATATATATATTTTTTTGATTTGATATGTGAGACAATGTGGATCATATCTGTGTGTGAGACGGAGACCTAAATATACCCATACAGATAAATATACTCATATTCGACATATATGAAAAGCTATAACAGAATTACTTTGGGATTTTTACTATACCGATATGGAAAAGCCGATAAAGAAACAAAAGCCCTAAATGGAGAATAAGATAAATAAACAAAGCCCTAAATGTAAACAGAAACGGATGATCTAACCAAAGAAAATGAGAAAGTTCACTTTAAGACTGAGACTGTTTTAATAATGGTCACGCCCATAGGCTCTTTAAATAGGAGCAAGTACTGTTGGTGAATTAGCTTTGAGAAAGTCCTGAGTTTACAGGACGAAACGCGTCAGCTATATCTCATACTTTTGTCCGGATACATTGGTGTCATATATGGAGAAGGAGTCATAACAATATTACTGTGACCTTAGCTCCTTCGTTTTTCATCAAGTGAATGGCATGATCCTTATCTTGTAATTGTTTCCGAGGGACGCCTGAGTGGGATCACCTATAGTGGAAACGACTACTGACAGCTGCAGCACCTGCAGGACGATTAGGCTCATTGCCGAGATCAGTATACGTTCATTATCCCTCCGGAGGGTCCAGACAGTGGTAAGACACTCTGGTCTATTCCAATTCCAACTGGACTTTAAGCCATCCCCAAGGAGAGGATTTATCAGAGACATCATTTGAATCCGTGAAGAAGGTGGTAAGAACTTTTTTTGAGATATTACATATACCATCTTTATTAGTTCTTATACGTGACCTTTGGAATTTGAACTCTCCTTTATTTATGAGGATTTTTTAATGCACTATTGCTTACCACGAAGCTACACTATATGCGGAGGACCTTTCCTATATATTTTTATGTTTTTATTTTTATTTTTATATGGAGCTCTATTATTAATGCATGCTTTTTTCATATATATTTTTCTCTACTGGAACCGGGACGCCAATAGATGTATTCCGTGTAGCGCTATCTATGCAAGCAGTATTTTCTCTCGTGCCCGGGCATTTTTCTTTCCCCTCTTTCCTTCCCTTCCTCCAATGATAGAACATGCATGTTCTTGTGTATCAGGATAATACTGTCTGGTTATTTGTTTAATATTTTAATATATCCATGTGATGTAACCTTAATAAATACTACATGTGTTTTTTACTATATGTGTTTTTTACTACATTAGGCTATTCCTATTATATTGCATGATACTGCATTTGAAAAAACATACATTCAGCGTGAAGAGAATAAGAAACACAGGTCTTCCCAGCGCTTGACATTTTTTGTATATATTGTCTTCACTTAACGATCTGATGAGTCGTAGTTTAAGCTGCAGGGTTTTCCATGTGATATTTATACTATAGAGAATATATTCTGGTCCGCTAGCGCCGAGGGCGATTCCTTAGAGAATTTTGTTTTTTGTAATTTCCAAAATGAGCCCCAAACCCCTTTGACCCAAGAGTGTCCTAAATGGTAAATTAAATGTTTTACCCACATTTAAAATACCTGTGTGATTTTATGTTTTCTACGTTACACAGTGCATATCCAAAGGAGTGCCATCTCTAATCTTTTATCGTGAAATGATTGCCATTATCCCTACCTATAAATCCCCAAACTTGGCCCTAGCTAAGGATGCTGGTGTGTATTTCATTCTATGCAATTTACACCATTTTGAGATCGCTTGCTAATTAGTGTAGCGGTTAGAGAACTCTAAACCTGAGTTCAATTCCTCCCCAACACACTTGTGCATGTGTAATCATTAATTTTCTACTTCGTATCTATGTATTAAGATCTAAAGTGTGTCTATTGTAAAAGTTAGCTAGCTCTATTTTCTGCCACTTCTGCCGATCAAAGTAACAATGTAGGAGTATAAATCTGAGTAGCGTTTTTTAGCAATTTGGTTTACATACAATTGGAAAGATGTGTAGATACAAGACCCATTTTACTTTGAGTATAAATGTCAGATTTAGTGGTTTAGGCAAAAGTTTCCAAAACATATACTATGCTAGAACTCCATGTAAAAGTGAGAAAGGCCATATTCAAGATACGTGAATGTTTTAGCACATACCTTTGCCATCCTTTCCGGCAGCCAGAATGGATGGGGAATGCACCCTGCACTCCATTCCGGGAGTGAAATGCGCTCTACACTCCATTCCGGCAGCCGGAATGGATGGGGAATGCACTCTGCCCTCCATTCCGACAGCTGGAATGGCCTAACGGGGGTAGAGGGGTTGGATTTGGAGGGGACAGGCTCATTGAAGTTAAATGCAACATTGCCATGAAACCTAGTTTAATCTGTATCTACTGCTTACAGGTTATGTTACGTACTCAGCTTTACCCAAACAGAACGCTGACCACAGTCGAGTAGCAAGGTGGTTTGCGTCGCTTACACTTCTGCCTTACAGCACTGAGGTCATGAGTTCAATTCCCAACCATGTACTGATCTGTGTGGAGTTTAGATGTTCTCTTCAATGTGTGACTGGCTTTACTCTGACGCATTAAATTAACCTTGGACTACCACTCACATGATTTGGGGAACTAGTTAATTAGGTATGGCATTTGCCATATACCTTCTTTAATGAATCTTGCCCCCAGGGCATATTAATTATGTGTTTGCTATTACTATGGATGGCCTACCTTTTGGAGGGGTGGATTGTTGGTGGAGGGCACATGTTCCTTTTGCTAACTAGCAAATACCAACCTTTTTTTCATCAGCTACTACTTGTGCTTGTATGTTATTTAACCATCTTCTTCTCTTGCAAAATACTATAGCCAACATCAGGTCATCATGGTGGCTTAGTATTTAGCACCTCAGATTCCCTGTGCTGGTGTCATGAGTTTGATTCCTGACCATTGCCTTATGTGTATGGCTGTTCTTCCCATGTTAGTGTGGATTTCCTTCCAAAATACCAGAAATACTTTGTTTCTTCATTTGCTGATGGGCACAATTAGTAGGGCTATATAAATGTTGTAACGATGATGGAGTAGTAACAAAACTATGTAGCTTAAATGTTATTATTGCTTGATTTTAACATCCATTCTTTATTGTTCTTAGACCCACATGTTGTGCATTTGAAATATATAAAAAAAGACACACACACTGATTCTGTTTGTTAACCTTATATTATTATTGTCACGGGCACTAGGAGTCTTGCCCAGGATTTCACCAGATGACTAGCTTACCAGAGAGGCGGAGTTTGCACAGCTGGCAGCAGGGTGAATAGAGGAACGTATATAACAGCAGATGGAGAGAGGATGCCAATGGAAATGTAGATAGTCAGTGACTTGCAGCTATCTTGGTAAATGAGTCAGCGACTTGCAGCTATATTGGTAGATGAGTCAGCGACTTGCATCTATAGTGGAAAGGCAGGTTTGAACCATGGAGACCAGGTTGGACGTGAGCAGGTGAAAGAAGGTAACAGGAGAGTCAGTGGTCTGCGTACAGCAAGTTGTACCACTGCTATGGTGAGAAGACTTGTCCAAGTGCAGGTAGGAAGCAGGGAAGTCAGTGGTCTGCGTACAGCAAGTTGTACCACTGCTATGGTGAGAAGACTTGTCCAGGTGCAGGTTGGTAGCGGGGAAGTCAGTGGTCTGCGTACAGCAAGTTGTACCACTGCTATAGTGAGAAGACTTGTCCAGGTGCAGGTAGGTAGCGGGGAAGTCAGTGGTCTGCGTACAGAAAGTTGTACCACTGCTAGTAAGTGAGGAGAAGTTCAGGTGCGGATGAGTGGAAACATGTAAAAAGTCAATAACGGTATGAGGACACTGAGAGCACAGGGAAACTTGATCCAAACTGATATGCAGCGTTACAGCAAAAAGTCAATAACGGTATGAAGACACTGAGAGCATAGAGGAACTTGATCCAAACAAATATGCAGCGTTACAGCTAATAGACTATAGCGGGTATGGATACCGCTGCTGAGTAGAGGGACTTGCACAAGCAGATATGCGGATAATAACTGATAGTCAATCACAAGTGTGCATATCACTGCTGAGTAGAGTGGCTTGTTCCAAACAGATATGCAGCGTAACAACAATAGTCTATAGCGGGTATGGATACCGCTGCTGAGTAGAAAGGCTTGTCCTAAGCGGATATGCATGGAAACAGTTGATAGTCAATAATAAGTAAGCATACCGCTGATGAGTAGAGAAGCTTGTTCACGAGAATATGCAGGCACAGCAGGGACGCTGAACGGCTGTAGCGGGTATGGGAACCACAGGTGAGCAGAGCAGGAAATCAGGAGCCAGCTGAGGACATGAGCAGGATCCAGGAGTCTGTAGCAGGTATGAGAACCGCTGATGAGCAGAGCAGATAATCCAGAAACCAGCTGAGGACACGAGTAGGGTACAGGATACAGGAGACTGAAGCGGGTATGGAAACCACCGATGAGTAGCACAGGTAATCAACAGGAAGCTGAAGACACTAGGAGAACACAGGAAACACCTCAGAGACTCACAGGGAATGAGACTCAATATCAGGCAACGATGTAATGAGCACAGGTGTCTTAAATTGGGAGAGGTGCCTGATCCACCAATTAGATTAAAAGCAAAGGTCATAAGTTCTTGGATGCTGCGCATGCGCAGTCCATCAAGATGGCGGACGGCCGCGGGTCAGGACAGGCGCCGGCAGGAAGGCTAGAGAACCACGCACCAACGCAGAGGCACTCACGGTCCGGTGAGTGACAATTATATGATTATTTAGAGATTTGAAAAAACTTTAAAACTATGTACATGGATTACAAAAAGAACTATTTACAGAAACAAAAAAACATTTGGATAATATAAAATGAGCCTTGAAATTGTAAATCACAAATTTCAAATGAATAATGGTACTCAGTTGGTAAATCATACAGAGAGAGATGGCACAGTACCAAATTAATAGGAATTATTTTTTTTATTTTTTTGAAAAGTCAATTTTTATTAAAGTTTTTCAAAACAACATAGTCGTGAAAGTGAGACATCATATGACATATATGTGAAACACTTCACTTCAAGTAACAGAAATGCACATAAAAGAAAACATTAAACAGTACATAGTAAATTGGCATGTTACTGTAAAGGAACGAGAGTGTTGTTTTTCTTATTTTTGTTGCTTGGGGAAAGGGGAAGACAAACAATGGGTGAAGAGGGAGGGGGGGAGAAGAGTTTATCACCTTTTGTTCCCTGAATCAAGTGGTAAAGAGGAAAAATAATGACAAACTTGGCTATAAGGAGGTGTAATCAGACTGTCTATGACTATCATTTAAAAGTATAAGATGTTCCAAGCCTCTAACTATCATAGTTTATGAGAGCGGATTGGTGTCAGATGGTTGTTAATGGGGGTTCAGCATTGAAATGGCTCGTCCAAGGAGACCATGTATTTTGGAAATTCTCTGGTTTATCTTTAAGGACGGCTGTAATGCTTTCCATTCTGTAAATAGATCAAATTTTGCTAATGGTAGCTGAGAGTAAGGGGGGGCAGTATCCTTCCAGTGAGCTGCAATCAAACATTTAGCTGCATTTACCATATGGCCAATGAGCTTTTGTATGGGCCGGGTGACGTCAGGGAGCCGTCTGGGAAGAAGGGAGTACAGAGGGGAATCAGGCATCTTAACCTGGGTCACAGATTCAATCAGCTTATGAATTTGCTGCCAGTAAGACTGCAGTCTAGGGCAACTCCACCAAACGTGCAACAGGGTACCCCGCAGTCCGCAACCCCTCCAACATCGATCACTGGAAGCAGGAAAGATAGTATGCAGACGGGAGGGGACTAAATGCCACCTGTAATAAATTTTACATGAATTTTCCTTTATTCTCACCGAAATTGATAGGAATTATTTATTATTAATCAAGTGTTCAACAAAAACATTTTACAGATTTCTTGGCAGATAATTGTTTTTTCATTGGCGTAAAAAATCAATGGAATAATATACTGAAAACTGGACAAGCCTATGGGGCCTCTATGCTCGTGGGGCCTCCGGGCAACTGGACAGCGTGCCCATGTGTTGAGATGCCTTTGGGCGTGGAGAGTGTTTTCCCCCAAAAATACTTTGTAGTTCCATCATGATGGAAAGCTGTGACATTTATGTCCAATTTAATTGAACATGTGTGACATCAGGGATTTATTACCAGTATAATGGACAGCTAAATGTTAGTAAATTAGATAAAGGCTTTAATGCAAATACTTATTATCTCCAAAGGCCTCCACCTTTTGGATGGCCGCCACCACTGCCACTTTCTCAACTGCCTCTGTGTGCACCTCCTCATGCACCTCCCCCTCCTCATCCTCCACCTCTGCCACCCCATCTGGGTCCACCTCCGCCACCAGATCTGGGTCAACCTCCACCACCTCTGCCTCCCCATCTGGGTCCACCTCCGCCACCTCTGCCTCCCCATCTGGGTCCACCTCCGCCACCTCTGCCTCCCCATCTGGGTCCACCTCCGCCACCTCTGCCTCCCCATCTGGGTCCACCTCCGCCACCTCTGCCTCCCCATCTGGGTCTACCTCCGCCACCTCTGCCTCCCCATCTGGGTCCACCTCCGCCACCTCTGCCTCCCCATCTGGGTACACCTCCGCCTGAGGCTCACCATCTGGCTGCACCTCTTGCTCCTCCTCCTCCTGCTCGGCCTGGCGTCATTGCAAACGTCTACGGTCTGTTTGAATGACAAAAGTAAAATAGTGTATTGTTCACAGATTCACCTGCTTAATCTAGATGAGGTGCGATAATCATGTGCTCAGATATTGTGAAACTTTTAGTTTGCAACACCGAAAAATATGAACTACTCCAAAAGGATATAAACATGACAAATGTTTGCTTTTCGCTTAGGGATGTGGACTATCTCACAGTGGCTTAGTGGTTAACACTTCTGCTTCACAGCACTGGGGTCAAGAGTTGTAGAGTTGTAATCCAAACCCTGCTTGAATGTTCTGGAGTTTGTCCCTCAATCATTTAGGAAAGTAAATGTTCAGCAACAAAAATTAGGAGACAGGAGCCAAAGCAGGTTGGTTGCATTGGAAGAGAAATGACCTTTCTAGTGTAGAGGAAGATCAATATGTAGTGGTAGGCCATGCCAGATTATTTGGGTGAACATATTTTCAACCATATACCCAGAAAATATGTTTACACATGTATTCGGCAATTAATAGAGAACTCACTTCTTACTATCTCCTCCCGTAGCTCCTGTAGTAGCTGTGGCTGACGCCAGCGGAGGTCGCTCCAGTGCCGCTGGAGTAGGATGATAGTCCTGCATTTATTGTACCGCAGGTGGAAGTATCTGCGGACCCTTAGATAGGCCCGCAGCTTCACCTCATTAGAAATATATCTGCCCGCAGCTCTCTTCTAGAGAAGATTGCAGCCCTCATGTTTGACCTCAACAAACTGCAGTACTCTGCGCTCCGATCGGTTATCTGAGCACATATGGGAGCGCTCACGTCTTACGCGGATCTATCCGACACCTGTGTGTGTAATGGTTGCCTCTATATCCAAAAACATGGCGCCCGTCGCGGATGAGACGAGTACTCTGTGCTCTGCAATGAGGAACACAGTGTACACCTGTCCTATCAATCAAATCAGGCATTTAAATCCACCAGGTATCTTCCATTACTCCTGCTCATTTTCTATTTGCCAGAGCAAGCTTTGCAATTGTTCGCATTTGGATTGTGATTTTGCATGACATTTGACCCAAAACCATTACAGTAAGTACTATTTGATGTGATATGTTTCAATAGATACAATATGTTTGTTTCACAATAGCGCCCAAACTTGTTAGGCCTAAAACAATGTTACTGTGCTTGCAACTTTCAAAATGTACCTCAAAATGTGGCCTCAAAATGTACAGGCAAAGTATCACATTTACTGCTACACTCTGCTAATGGGTTTCCCCCACAAAACCCACTAGTAAGTAGATTCTAGCATTGTTGGGCAGATTAATGCAAATGTATCTAGGCACTTTCTTTGGTGACACCAAAAACAATCATGGACAATATAGTCTACACACTTAATCATCCTTATGCTTTTCTTTTGCATTCACCTTACATTTCAAATCAAATTGTTTGGTTCCTGCTCAGGAATTGGA
Source organism: Mixophyes fleayi (assembly GCF_038048845.1). Lineage (NCBI taxonomy): Eukaryota > Metazoa > Chordata > Amphibia > Anura > Limnodynastidae > Mixophyes > Mixophyes fleayi. The sequence goes on along the minus strand of NC_134402.1, from coordinate 211,142,465 downwards.
CTGGGAGATAGGTGAGTTCTCTGTGTTTTAAACATGTTTAACAATGTAATAAATTCAAAAGTGAGTAGTGGAAGTATTTGCAAAATGATGAATCAGTGACTTGACAGAGCTCACTTTTCGGTCCAGTTTTAGAAGTGACCATTTTATATATAGAAAGAACAAGCATTTTGATATTAAGGTGCATGTGCTTGCTAACTAGGTTGGAGTCTGAGGAATGCATTCTTTAAGAAGGTGGGTTTTGTAACAATTTAACATTGGACCTGACTGTTTGATTTGCCAATGAACACACTCCATTTCATTTATAGATAAATATGTCTGATGCAGGGCCAAGCTCCTATCGCCCGCCAGGGGTGGCAACCTGGCGTTGTCACAATTTTTCAGAGGCCGAGCTTGAAATACTAGTAGAACAAGTTATATTGAATTTCCATACTGAAGAAAGATGGCTGATGCAGCTGAAAAAGCGCAAAAATGGGCTGAAATAACCCGCCAAATTAATGAAAAGTCACTGTGGCAGCAGAGAACGCACAAAGTGCAGAAATGGTACAATTCCCATGCTTGATCAAAAGCACTATTTAGGTTGGATGACTCTAAACATAGTACTAGTTTGACGACTGTGAGCTTGACACATCTTGTTTCTGTGTAAGTCATTTGTCTGTCAAGGCCTTAGTTAAACTAGGAAATGGCCAGGGTACTTCTACAAATTAACATGTTCCGTTTTCTACATTATCCAAGCTTGAAAAGCCACACACATTTCACTGTGTAGTTGTTTTGTTCTTTTGTGTGTTAATATCAAAAGGACACTATTAGGTTGCATGTTTCGTACTATTCAACCATTTAACGGCATATTCTTTGTCATTTCCACAGATGGGCTCACTATAAACTGCGCGTGAAGCGCAAAATGGCGGCAGCGCACCTCCATGTGCAAGGGACTGGCGGGGGGCCTCCCCTGGAGATCCAACTAACAGCACTAGAGGAGCATGCTAGTGCGGTAATATCCACGCCAGAAGTTGTTCGGGTGGTCCACATTGATACCGATTGTGACCCACCCCTAACATGCCGGCTATCTCCCCTAGGTACATGATGATTCTCATTATTTAATGTCTGTTAATGTTTGGGTTCTATATCTGCACATGTGGCAACTCTCAGTATGTGCCTTATGTCAAACTTTACTGTGTAATTCTGTTTGGCTATCACATAATAGGAAATTAAATGTCCACACTGATCAGAAAATGTCTTAATATGTTGGCCCATTACAATGTGCAAACGAAATATGGGCCTATGCAGGGGCAGGCTGGGCTGGGCAGCAGGGGGCATCTGCCCCCCGGGCCGCTCCCATAGTGGGCTACTTTGGGCTGGCTCACTGGGCCACGTGCATTTTTTGTCCCATTAAATCAGGCAGCTGAGTCAAGTCTTGCCCCCCGGGCTGAAATTTGCCAGCCCTCCCCTGGGCCTATGACTGCTTTTCTGGACTGCCAAGGGCTGTTTGTTGCAAAATTCCCTGGATTCTTATTATTTTAAAATCCTGCATCATGCTTGTGCCTAATTTTTTTTCCTTTTTAATTTTTTTTTTTTTTTGCCAAACTTTGGATTTTAATTTTTCTCTTCTCTTTATCTCTATATACAACACATGAGGACCAGGATGTCTGTTTAGATGCTGTGCAAGTGGAGGAGGTGGCTGGCCATGATGTGGAGGAGCCTCAGAGTGAGCATGCTGAACTCTCGAGGGTGCAGACACGCTCACTTGTCTCTCAACATTTTGAGTCCGTCACCGAAGCACTTGACATGCCTGTTGGCCACATTGCAACCACTCTCACCTGCATGGAATCCAAATTTGACCAAAAACTCACCACTTTAAATAACACAAATCACCACCCAACTGTCCACTTTAAATTCAACCCTTACAAATATTGGAACACTCCTGGTCGATATCTTGCATGCCCACTCCCAACGCACTTCCGGTACATTAACTTCACCCATTTCAGCCCGTACCACAGTTGCTACCTTCACCACCCCAGAACACCAGCGGTCTCAAATTAATTTTCCTATGTCATGTTTGCTAGCCCCTATCACTTCAGTGTGTGCTTCCCCTCCTCCCACCCAGCCTCTTGCCCATCTCACCTCCCCCCGCCCAGGCTCTGCCCATCTCCTTACCCAGGCCCTTGCTACTCCCCCCACCCAGGCTCTTGCCCATCTCTGTACTCAGGCCCTTGCCCCTCCCCCCACCCAGGTCCTAGCCCATCTCCCTGCCCATCTCCCTGGCCAGGCCCCTGCACCTTCATCATGCCGTCGGTCACAATCTGCTGTCCCCGAGAGTTCGGATGCTTGGTCTGAGCCCTCCACATCACAGCAAACAAGAAGCCAGGCCCGTGGTGGCATGGGCCAAAAAAAAAAGGAAAAAATAATTTTTGAGTTGTTTAAACAATTGTTTTATTTGGCAATTTTTGTAACTGAGCGTAATGCTATTAAAATTACATTTACAGTTGTAACTAGTTGTTAGTAATTGTAGACATATTAGTCTTTATGGTCAAATTCATACATATTTGCCAGTGTAAGGACATTGTTACCTCAGAACACTGAGTCTACATTCCTTCAAGACAAAAGTGTCTTACAATACATTTCATTTCAAAATGGACTGCCAAAGTGTTTGCAAACTCTAATCCTATGTCTAATTTCGCTTAAGTTTGGGAGGAGGGAAATAATACACATACCCAAGCATTCACCCACAACAAGCCAATACCCCCAAACTCCAAGGTACAGCGTTAAGTAGGAGCCATACTTGAGGACACTCCAATAGTTTGATCCACAGGAACAAGTGTGTAACGTCAGAGTAGACTACAACATTTAAAAAGTGAGTATCGTGGCTGCTTAGATTACACATTTCAGACCAATATCAACACATTTAGACCTGTCTGCCCCTTATTGTGTGTTCCTACGATGTGTGTACTACTTAACTGTAATGCAAGCATAGGTTTCATTTTCCTGGGCTCTGTGTTGCATGTACATGTTTAGTTTCAACCTTTATGGCCATAATTTAGTACTTTGAAACATAATCCATTAGGCAATTCTCCCTACAAAGTTTGCCTGGTAGAGCCTGAATCCTTAAGCAATTTAGTGAAGACATTTTTTACTTAAGTCTCCTGGACTAAACCATGTGAAAATGCAAAGGTTTAAAATAAGTTACCAATTTTGCACCTAAGTTCAATACTGTCTGTTTTTCATGTTGCACACAATTCTCCACTATAAATTTCAGTGTACAAATAAATAAACAACCAATTAATTTTTATTGGTGCCCTACATGAAAAAGCAGCAATGCGTTACCTTTTTATCAACATAGGGCAAAAATTGGCAACCCTTTCATTTACACCTGGTTTGGTCCAGGAGACTAAAAATGTCTGCACTAAGATACTTAACGAATCAGGCTGGTAGAGTGATTTAATGTAAAATTGTGTTCCTGTGAATGGCAGAGACATTCTGGGTCATTCCATGTCAGTTCAACTAAGGTTGTCCACCACCCATCTCAGATTTCTACGAAAAATTTTTAGTTAAGAGAGGATGTCAAAACAACTATTTCTGACAAATATCTCGACTGTGACAATTAGTTGATTAAATATTGATTTTTCAATTTATTAAATAATTTACTAATCACGGCTTCTTTATCCAGTTTATTTGAAGTACTGCGGGTGTTTAATAAGGAATCACCACAAAATTTGGACCCCTAATGTAACTGTTCTTCCCGAATCCAAAAATCAAAACCAAATTACTTTATCCGTCTCGTGTTTGCGTTATGGCAAAACACACGTTTTTCGAATAGAATTAAAAATGCTAGGTTCAATTAACATTAGGGATCCCATTTTTTGGGGGGTGTTTAAAAAGGTATACATTACTACCACACAAAAAATCACCTGGGTACTCTGTTTCATAGTGGAGAAATAAAATAATGAAGTTGATGTTCGATTACTGTTGTTCCGCATACATAATTTACACATTATTTGTGGGGTAATACCTGCGCAAACAACCAGTATAGATAGGAGATGGCTGCCAAAAATGGGGACACTGTAAAGGGGGGGACCCCTCCCCCTGGTTGTAATATAGAGAACCACAAGAAAAGACTTGGGGTAATCCCCAGGCGCCTGTAGTGATGGACCAATAAAGGAATATGTAATAGATGTTTATTTGAAATAAAGATGTGTATTGTATCTCACAATGTTTCACTGATAATAAAACAACAAGCACATATCAATCATGCTGACATATGTAATGCTGAATGGACACCCATTCTGCTCAGTAGGTTTGTTGGCAGCAATGGTAGCAAAGTCCAATGTATTGGTGCAATCACCATAAAAACAAGGCCCCAAACAATAGTGGGTGATGAGTCACATGTGCTGCAAAGAGTTTCCGTGCTGATTGCACAAAAAACAGTCAAATAGTAAAATGGATATAAAAGTCAGTGTACAATGATCTTGTGATAGCAGCTCCGGTACATCACAGGAGGGGAAAAGAGATGGTAGACTCACCCCGCTCCTAGAAGATCCACTTCTCAGATGTCCGTTCGGGGAAGCCGCTGTAGAAGCCTTGTTCCACGCTGCTTGGCATCCAGCTGCCAAAGTGAAAGTCCGTAGTTCACGCATGCGCATGCGGTGAAGTATGTCCGGTCCGTGCAACCGGCTTGAAAGTGTAAAGTTGAAGATGCTAGTGAATGTTGGTTAATCCGTTTGGGATCGATATCCTACGCGTTTCACCCAATGATGGGCTTCCTCAGGGATGTGTAGAGGGCTAGAGCCACTATGCCTCTTTTTGTAGTTGTTTTAAAACGGATGGACCAATGAAAGCCATTTTATGACCAGATGTGCCAATTAAGGCTATACAGGTTGCAGCAGTTTTTACTGAATCTGTTTGAGTGTATATGCTGTTCCTTATGGGGGACGAAGAATGTTATAAATCGCAGGAAGAACCTTATATTGAATTAATAACCATCTGAATCAGAAAAAAAGGGAAAATTTAGTATGTTACAGAAAACTATTAAGTTCAAAGTCGATGTTTAGACCTCGCGGTGTTAGTGTCTTCAAAGTGTAGATCCATTTGCTTTCTTCACGTGACATGGATCGAATGAAATCTCCCCCTCTCCATGATTTCTTCCCTTTGCAAATGCCCAAAAACTTTAGCAATGAAGGATCTTTATTATGGAAGAGAGAGAAGTGGTTTGAGACACTGTGTGCCTCAAACCCCTTTTTTATATTCCTATGATGTTCACTAATGCGGATGTGTAGTTCTCTTGCAGTCCTTCCCACGTACTGCTTTCCACAAGGACACTCTATCAAATATATCACCCCCTTCATGTCACAGGTGATTTTTTCTCTGATTGTGTGGGTGGCACCAGTAACAGTAGAGGTGAATGTGCTGATGGGCTTAGTGCCCCTCATATGGCTAATCTTACAGGCATGACATCTTGTACAATGAAAAAACCCTTTTTTGGCCTCTCCTAACCATGTAGTACTAGGCGTTGGTACAGTGGTTGGAATACTACTTGTCACAAGGGCATTCTTTAAGTTGTTGGCTTTTTTGTAAATGAACCTTGGTTTGTTAGGTAAGATCTCCCTCAATCTCTCATCTCCCAAAAGGATGTTCCAATGTTTGCAGATGATTTTCTCTATCTTTTTGGAATCCCTACTATATCTGGTGATGAAAGAGGGGGCATCAAACTGTTCAAAGGACTTTGTTGCTTTCTTAGTTAAGAGATTTTCTCTGTCTTCTTTTCTGACCTCTACAAGGGCTCTTTCTACAGAGGTGCTATCGTAGCCTCTTTGCAGACTGGCTTACTTTTTTATTTTGGGCCTGGCTCCTGCATATTCTTCAGGAGGAAGAATATGCAGGAGCAAGGCCCAAAATAAAAAAGTAAGCCAGTCTACTAATGAAGGAATCTTCAATCTCAGTAACATCCACCTTACCAAGGCCCAAAATGAGGTTTTGGGAAGAGGACTAAAGTTTGCTCCTAATACATCAATGGACAAATTTGAAACTTACATAGACATTCATAGGTTCATTCGTAAACTTACCCTGAAAAGATATTTCATTAAAGATCAAAGAGACATTGCCTCCACTCCAACTAGCGAGATTGAGAGAGGGCGTTCAGACAAATATACCCATACAACTTTAAAAAATAAGTCTCCTTTCTACCCTAACTGTATGAAAGGATCCTTCTTGACTACATTCCAGAAACTAGTTGAGAATGACCTAGAACATCTAAAAATAGAGAAAAAAGGTACTCAATGTAACATTAGTAAGGCAGAAATGAAAGCCATCAGAGAACTCAAAAGCAATCGTGAAATTGTTATAAAACCAGCGGATAAAGGAGGGGGAATCACTGTCCTGAATACCACTGATTATCTAATAGAGCTAGAGAGGCAATTAAAGGACTCCAACACCTATGAGCACCTTAAGAGCGATCCCCTGACCAATTATCAACGGGACTTAGTTAAATTACTTAAAAGTGCATCAGAAGAAGGGATACTTAACAAAGCGGAACTAGAGTTTCTTAAAATCAAGGACCCTAGATTACCGGTTATATACCATCTCCCAAAAGTGCACAAGTCCCGTACCAACCCACCAGGGAGACCTATTGTTTCTGGGATAAATTCCCTTACTACCAACCTGTCAAGCTACATAGACTTTTTCTTGCAGCCACTTGTTACTCAACAAAAAAGCTATTTAAGGGATACTAGCCATGCATTGGAGATCCTACAGGAGGTTCAGTGGGAAGAGGGCTTTATCCTTCTCACATGTGATGTAACCTCACTTTATACGATAATTGATCACGATAAGGGGTGCCACCATGTGAGCTCCATTCTGAGAGAGGAATCTCACCTCCAAATGGAACAGATAGAATTTCTTCTGCAGAGTATAAAATTTGTCCTGCACCATAACTATTTTTGGGCTAACAGTGGGTACTACAGACAGATTCGCGGGACAGCTATGGGCGCGAAATTCGCGCCCAGTTATGCGAATTTGTTTGTGGCCCACTGGGAGAATCTAAATATATGGAATAACAATCCATTTGCAGAATATGTACACAAATGGTACAGGTTCATAGATGATGTCCTGTGCATATGGACAGGGACTATAGAAAAGCTAGAGGAATTTCTACTGTACATCAATACCAATGACCTCAATATGAGGTTTACAGCCAACTTTAGTAAAGAGAAGGTTGTCTTTTTAGAGGGAGATCTTACCTAACAAACCAAGGTTCATTTACAAAAAAGCCAACAACTTAAAGAATGCCCTTGTGACAAGTAGTATTCCAACCACTGTACCAACGCCTAGTACTACATGGTTAGGAGAGGCCAAAAAAGGGTTTTTTCATTGTACAAGATGTCATGCCTGTAAGATTAGCCATATGAGGGGCACTAAGCCCATCAGCACATTCACCTCTACTGTTACTGGTGCCACCCACACAATCAGAGAAAAAATCACCTGTGACATGAAGGGGGTGATATATTTGATAGAGTGTCCTTGTGGAAAGCAGTACGTGGGAAGGACTGCAAGAGAACTACACATCCGCATTAGTGAACATCATAGGAATATAAAAAAGGGGTTTGAGGCACACAGTGTCTCAAACCACTTCTCTCTCTTCCATAATAAAGATCCTTCATTGCTAAAGTTTTTGGGCATTTGCAAAGGGAAGAAATCATGGAGAGGGGGAGATTTCATTCGATCCATGTCACGTGAAGAAAGCAAATGGATCTACACTTTGAAGACACTAACACCGCGAGGTCTAAACATCGACTTTGAACTTAATAGTTTTCTGTAACATACTAAATTTTCCCTTTTTTTCTGATTCAGATGGTTATTAATTCAATATAAGGTTCTTCCTGCGATTTATAACATTCTTCGTCCCCCATAAGGAACAGCATATACACTCAAACAGATTCAGTAAAAACTGCTGCAACCTGTATAGCCTTAATTGGCACATCTGGTCATAAAATGGCTTTCATTGGTCCATCCGTTTTAAAACAACTACAAAAAGAGGCATAGTGGCTCTAGCCCTCTACACATCCCTGAGGAAGCCCATCATTGGGTGAAACGCGTAGGATATCGATCCCAAACGGATTAACCAACATTCACTAGCATCTTCAACTTTACACTTTCAAGCCGGCTGCACGGACCGGACATACTTCACCGCATGCGCATGCGTGAACTACGGACTTTCACTTTGGCAGCTGGATGCCAAGCAGCGTGGAACAAGGCTTCTACAGCGGCTTCCCCGAACGGACATCTGAGAAGTGGATCTTCTAGGAGCGGGGTGAGTCTACCATCTCTTTTCCCCTCCTGTGATGTACCGGAGCTGCTATCACAAGATCATTGTACACTGACTTTTATATCCATTTTACTATTTGACTGTTTTTTGTGCAATCAGCACGGAAACTCTTTGCAGCACATGTGACTCATCACCCACTATTGTTTGGGGCCTTGTTTTTATGGTGATTGCACCAATACATTGGACTTTGCTACCATTGCTGCCAACAAACCTACTGAGCAGAATGGGTGTCCATTCAGCATTACATATGTCAGCATGATTGATATGTGCTTGTTGTTTTATTATCAGTGAAACATTGTGAGATACAATACACATCTTTATTTCAAATAAACATCTATTACATATTCCTTTATTGGTCCATCACTACAGGCGCCTGGGGATTACCCCAAGTCTTTTCTTGTGGTTCTCTATAATTTACACATTGTTAAAAACCATACCAAAAAAGTGAACTAAACTGAGGCAATGGGATAAAACTCCCATACAGGAAATGAAAACAGAAACTGATGGGAAGGGGATTCCCTTTAGAGAGACCAAATTTGAAACTTTCCAGAGAAAGAGAGAGGGAGACACAGAAAGAATCAATCATGGCAGCTGCTCATTTAGTCTTTTAAATACTTACTGCCATATTACTATCTACTCAAAAACCATTGAAGTACATAGCTGGAACCACTTTACAGATAAAGAAAAAGAACTTTTGATTCTGATAACTGAAGTTTCAAATGAAGTAACCAATGATCCTGAAACCCCAGTCTGCTACCATCTTCTGCTAAGATATGAAGAATTTCAGAAAACATGCAAAAAAGGAGCCAGAAAAATCTTAAAAGTTATGTCACTGAAGTGGACCAAAGAACATGGTGACTGTCAGCTTGTTGTATATTTTAGGCAAGATGATTGTGACACTTCAAACTGTGTGAGCCTGTGCGTTATTATACCCATGACCATGTAGCTATAACTGTGCATCCCTTTATTATGGTAGTTATGAAACACTTAGTGAAACTATTGGCGTATGTTTACTACTTTAGTGATGGTGCTAGTGCACAATACAAGAACTGCAAAAAAAATTTAACTTATGCTTCCATAAGGATGACTTCAACTTTCAAGCAGAATGAAATTTTTTGCCACATCTCATGGTAAGAGTCCATGTGATGGCATTGGAGGGACAGTTAAATGTCTAGCCACACGCACCAGTCTGCAAGCAGTGGAAACCCATCACATCTTGACACCTTTGGACCTGGGCAAATGAAAATGTACATGGCATGAAGTTTTTTTTACATGTCACAAAACAAAATACAAGACTGCAAAATCAAGCTGCATAGTCGTCTAGAAACAGCAAACACTGTGGCAGGAACACGTACTCATCACAGATTTCGGCCTATTAATAATGATGAGCTACACATATATCGATTGTCATCTGACGACATAAAGACAGGAGGAACCAAAGTTAGTGTCACTATGACCACAGTCACAAAAAATGTGGACAAAAGTAATCTGCAACCTGGAACATACATAGCAGAAGTGTATGATAACATCTGGTACATTGGGTATATCATTCAATGTAATGAGGAGGAACAAGATGTGCTGGTACACTTCATGCAACTAAACCAATCAACAAATGTGCTGTCCTGGCCTTCAAGAAATAAGTGTTTTGTTCCTTTTATTCACGTCCTCTGTGTAACGGAAGAACTGGAAGGCAGTATACACTTCTGCTGACACTTTAAGGAAAATTACAGACCGTTACAACAAGTTCCAAACAAGGGAAAAATAATGAGATTGTTGACTCAACTTCAGTTAAGGACTTAAGTTATGTTAAAGGTTTTAAATGTCATAGTTTCTTGTGTTAAGTATGTATGCAGTACAACAGTAATGGAACATCAACGTCATTATTTTTTTTCTCCACTATGAAATAGAGTACCCAGCTGATTTTTTTCGTAGTATTAATGTATACCTTTTTTAAACAGCCCCAAAAAAATGGGATCCCTAATGTCAATTGAACCTAGCGTTTTTTATTCTATTTGAAAAGCGTGCGTTCTTGCCGTAACGCAAAACATGAGGCAGATAAAGTAATTTGGTTCGGGTTTTTGGATTCGGGAGGAAGAGTTACCTTAAGGGTTCAAATTTTGTGGTGATTCCTTAATAAACACCCGCAGTGCTTCAAATAAACTGGATAAAGAAGCCGCGATTAGTAAATTATTTAATAAATTGAAAAATCAATATTTAATCAACTAGTTGCCAGACAGTCAAGATATTTGGCAGAAATAGTTGTTTTGACCTCCTCTCTTAACTAATTTTTTTTTAAAAAACCTGAGATGGGTGGTGGACATTTCATGTTTTTTGGGGTGATCTGATGTGGAATAACCCTAATATCAAACAAATAACATGAAATAAGTTCAGCAGCATAAATAGACATATGTTTACACTTACATTTCACCATCTATCTCTTAGACATGACCATATAGTCACTTCAATATCGTAGGCTCCTCACACCACAGGTTTGTGAATTTCTTTTGTATGTGACTGAAAAAATAGTGAGGTAGGGTCTGATTCATTAAGGAACTTTCCTCATTGTAAGTTGCGTAGAGTACTTTAAGTAAAAACAGGAAAATCGCAACTCAAAAAAGCAACGCAAAGTCGAAAAACACACCCATCTGCGGTCCTTTAGGCAACGGAATATAATATGCAATGGATCCTAAGCAATTTAGTCAATTTACAAGTTCCTCTACGTTCACTTTTGCTACGTTAAGATAAGAAATGTATACATCACACCAAATGTGGGAGGTCCGACGAGTTTGTTTACAAATGTTAAAACACAATCCAGTGGGTATTTATGCAGGAATGTTGTAACCTCTTTATTCCTTATCAGGTTTTACATATTTTGTAAACTTAAAACAATGACTTAGGATTGTGTTTAATGAGCTAAATCCACACTCTGCTACATGAAAGAAAGATCGTATAATAGGTTTGTTTGTGTTTGAGTTGAACTGGGCGTATATCATGGAAAATGCATGTAATTCGCTCGCCTAAAGAAATATGCATAATTAATTGGTAAAAATGTATTCTGTTTCATAATTCTATCTCGACCGTTATTTAAAAATGCATAGCGTACTCTTCCATAAGCGATACAAAAAAAAATAATAATAAAAATGTGCCTATAATTGGGTTTCCTTCTCTAATTTTTTGGTATATTTTTTAATTTTATTTTTATAATAAATAATTTTGCCCCGAATTTCGGGCAACGATCAGGGGGGCTGGGCCACTGAAAGGCATCATCGTGAGTTGGAAAAGAAAAAAAACCAGACAATAAATCCCTGGCAACCTTATTGTGAAAACAGACAGGCGTTACCAGAGAAGTGTACTGTTATGTTACTTTAAAATGACAGTAATGTCTAATAGTAATCCAAATACAGTTGGAGCAAGAGGCGTAAGGCTTTTGTCTGGCAGTATTATATATACAGGGTGATTCAAAAGTCGCAGTACAACCTTTTATTTCAAAAACTCTACAGGAATTGGGCCGATTGGCCGATTTCAAGATGGCGCCCATGTTTGGTACATACCGTAAAAGATAGACAACGTCACCCATAACTTACTGGAGTATTCAGGTTTCCCAATTTCCTGTAGAGTTTTTGAAATAAAAGGGTGTACTGCGACTTTTGAATCACCCTGTATATATATTGTGGCAAGAGCCCGCTACTGCAGAAGCACACGCGAACAACTTCTTCCTTTTTATGTAGTTTTATTGTCAGGATGGTAAATGTTTTGACACCGTACAGATTTCACAGCAAT